>NC_085137.1:479833751-479858751 GCF_035046485.1 Aedes albopictus | reverse complement strand
AAGAATTGAAGTTTTTCCATTTTTTTATATTTTCCCATATAAACCGTGTACCAGGCTAATGTACAACCCCATCAGGACTGCCTGGAGTATCACAAGGGAAAATTATTGAAGAAATATCGGGATCAATCCATAAAGGAAGCCTAGATAAATCAATGTATGAATAGATACAAGTATTTCTGGAGGAATCTATGGAGAAGTTTGTTGATTGTTCTTACTAATATCCAAAACGCCAAAACGTACAATAGTTGTATAAGTAATTGCCGGTTCGCTTAAGTTTTGTTCAAATGTGCCAATAATAAATATTGGAATTATTGTGTGAAGTTTTAAATTTTAGGTGACTGTTAAGGAAAAATTCTAGGGGGTGCCAAGTTTGTTCTAGGGGGTGCCAGGCACCCCTGGAACCCCCCCTAGCTACGCCAATGGTAACTTGCAACACTTTTCGACTTTGAAGCAATATAATTGAAAATCTAAATAATTCAAATATACTGTAAAGCATCGTGTACACTAATTACCACTAGTAGAATACTATGCAGGACCTGATTTACTAAAATACGTTGCCACCTAATCGGGAGGTACGAAATACATGCTTGTTGCAAGTTACCCCATATGTGGGGTAACTTGCAACACATGACATGAAGCTAAGTTAGCTACCACTTAGCTGCACTAACATTCTAGTGCTTGGTCATGTTATGAATTTTTGAAGTAATGCATGAAAAATATGTTGAATAGATGTGCACTAATCAACTGAAATATGATATTTCATGAAAGGGTTGGTTGTTATTACAAGCGAGAGTATATCGTTTCACAGCAGGTCTCACGTCACTCAAATATAAAATATATATGGATCTCGTGACTCAGTACTAGTTACAAAATGTAAACATTGCTTCACGTAATTTCTTGAAAATTTGGAGTGAATCATCTTTAGGTAATTTTCAGTTTGAAGTGGTGTTTTTCAACTAAAATAACATGATTTAAACAACATCCATTCTACTTTGTAAATATTTTTTTTTAATTCTTAATCACTTAACCTAATTTACAGCTCTATTGTCCACTGGGGCACTACGTGAGCAATTTCAATTGACAGCTGCACTTACATTTTGTACAGCGCCTAGATTCTATTCTACTTTATCGAACTGGTTGCCTTTCTGCTGCTTTCACTTTTTCTACTTTATACCAAGTAGAATGATGAGCACAAGGATGATGATGGATGGCCGTTGTTCCTTTCCAGTCCGATTGGGAGTCCATTATGAGTAGCAGTTCGCCGATGCCCAGGTATCCGGTTCCGTTTGAGCCATGGGGCTCAGAAGAGGGTCAGTGTCAGTTGCTCTCGGGGGAAAAGCAACTGACGAAAAATTACAAGTGCCGGGGCTGGGAATCAAACCCATGACCATCCGCATATGAAGCGAACGTGTGATTAACTACGCCACGGGCCCCGGCTCTTTGTAAATATTGTAGCCGTTGGTTTGTGCATTCAGCTGAAATAATTTACTCCATCTAGGTTCAGAATTGATATTTCTGATTATTTTGAAGTGTCCATAAACTGAATTAAACTTTCAACAAGGTGAAACATGAATAGAATTTCAAAATACGGAAGTGCTTAACAATGCTTGAAGGTATCGTTCAAAAAAATGTTAAATTGAGTTGATTTTTTGAAAATGAGCGCGTTACGTAAATAATAAATGGTCCATTTCTATCAGAAATATCGTGAAACGAAAATAAAAAACATTTTCTTTGTCAATTTCAACTGTTGCAAGTTACCCCATAGTGGTTGTCGAATCCGATAATGATTTTTTACATCCCTTAGTCGATAAGTTTATCAAACTTTTATCGTTCAGGTAAGCTTACTATTAGATACCCTAACTGCAAGAAAGGTCATCAGATTGATCCCACTTACCATAGGAGAGAGGTACAGCACGATTTTCATACGTGTTTTTATGGCATAAAATGAGCAAACCGTTTTAACAGTGTAGCTTAATAATTAACAAAGAAACAAAACTGATTTTTTCACTTAAACCATCTTTTGTATTGATAATTTTGATAACCGGAATAGTGGAGCATACTAGCTTTCATTATTATGAGAAAATAGTTCACATGTAATGTGTGTCATCGTGTTGCAAGTTACACCGCTGTTGCAAGTAACCCCGTTTGACGGTACACTCTTTCGAAGTTTCAGAGGTTTTTCAGTGGGTTTCGGAGGCGTTTTTTGGGGTTTCTGCGAGTCTCGAGTACGTAACAACAGATCCGATGGGGTTTCAAGGGGTTTTCAGATCCATTTCAGAAAGTGCCGGAGGATTTTCAGTGGGTTTCGGAGAATCTCAGTAGCCGTTCAGAGGAGACGAGAGGGTTTCAGGTTCGGAAGCATTTCATGTAGTTTCAGAGGCCTATCAGCGAGTTTCAGAGGCGTTTTGGGATATTTCGGAGGTTCTCAGGGGCGTTACAGGGGGGGGGGGGGGTTTCAGGGAGTTTCAGGGGGTCCCTAACAAACATTTTTTGCTGTACAAGAGTGGAACAAACAACTCTTCAGCAAACTTCTTAATCTAAAACTGTTTTTAAGCTAGTTCTGTTACTTTCCACAGCCCTTGAAAATATATTTTAGATCACTGCTCTCAGTTTCATAGGGATTTCAGACGCGTCTTATAGCATGTTATGCGGTTTCTCAAGGGATGGCTTGTTTAAGGGGGTTTCACTTGTAGATCCAAATGGCTATACTCATGGAAGTTCTTAGAGAATCTCAAATGCACATTGAGTTGCATGAGGCTGTGCAAGCATGAACTGCATTCAAACAGACAAGTTATGCATAATATGCAAGCAGATCCGATGACGTATGCTCGAGAAAGTTTTTGTAAACTCTAGGGCGAGGACGGAGTAAAAATCCTGAATACTTCTATTCACGTTTGCATGTCGTAGGTATATACGAGCGCTACGGTTTCATAAAAAAAATAGGACTTTTATAAAAGGTGGGGAAGGAGTTGGGTAAGTTGTCCAAAATAACAAAAAAATCTGATCCGAGCAGATGAAACCAGACACTCTTCGGCATGGATTTACATGGGCGTTTTATAAGGGCATCTAAAATATAAATATATTTTATTGTATTCTTTCTTTGTATTTTTCAGAATTCTGATCTACAATGGCAAAAACAATATGCAAGCATGGGGCCTCATAGTTCTGCTCATCTCGAAAGCCGTCGGGCATGCCCCCTCGGTCCCAGATCTGGAACAGGACAAAAGCGCCGGTGTGCTACACTCGCAGCGTGCGCTTGCCGAAGTGACCGAAATGATTCGTACCTCGTCGCTCGTACATCAGGGCCTGGTTAATTTACAACCGTTGGCCAACGCCGGCAATGAACTCAGCGGTGACAGCGAAATGATTTTCGGAAACAAAATAGCGCTGTTGAGTGGAGATTACCTGCTGGGAAATGCCTGTTTGCAGTTGGCTGGATTGAAGAATCAACAACTGATTGAGCTGATTTCATCGTCCGTGCGTGATTTGGCGGAATCGAATTTCGTTGGGGATCGAGATATGCAGAACAACCCTCTGCCCTCCAAACCGGAACCGGGAACAACCCGTTCGTCGTCGGATACGTTGAGCGACGAGGATCTAGGGTTTGGCGATCTGGAGGACAATACGCAACCCTTGAACATCAAGGACGTGTTGGGCAATCCCGAGAAGGAATGGTCCCTGCGGCACATCCTATCGGCGGGCAGTCTGCTGGGGAAGAGTTGCCAGGGTGCGCTGATTCTGGCTGGACAACCTGAAAAGTTACAAAAGCAAGCCTATCTGTTCGGAAAGCACCTCTCGCTGGCGTGGCAAGCCTGCATCGATATGGAGCCGTTCGGCAGTCCCAATCTTACACCAGGTATGAGAATCCAAAATTCAAGAGATCATATTTCCATTGTTATTGTCCCCATATTGCCATTGTTTTGACGGTACATACACTCCTTCAGTAATAGGATCGTCCATGTTTTAATACAATCAAAATGAAATACGAGGAACTATTATTTTTTTTTTATTATCTTTATTAAAGAGACTTTCAGCCCGTGGCTGGTTTATCTCTACGAAGAACTGCATAAAATACATTCAAATAAAAAAAAGTGTTGAAACTCTTTGTATTTCATATATCGTCAAAACATACACTTCCGTTCAAAAGTTTGGGGTCACCCCCTCAAAAACATGTCATTTTTTTAGGCCCATATCTCCGCCAATTTGCGTCCGATTTCAAAACCCTAGGTTTCATTCAAAAGATAATAAGTCAAAGAAACTTTGAACATGATTTAAAAGAAACTTTTTCAAAAAAAAATGTATGTAAACTTAACCCAAAGTTGCCAAATTTTCTAAAAAATGAATATAAACTTACTGCAGTGTCGCTGGAAGTTGGGTCGACCAAATTTTAAGATGAGAGCGGTAACATGACCCATTTTCTATTAGCCTTCAACTGCTTTTTACAGAACTTAGCTAAAAAATCTAGAAAAAAAGTTATTAAGTAAATTATTCCTTGATGTCATCGACCAAAAGTTTGGGGTCACCCCTCAAAATGCTGTATCGGCCAAAAGTTTGGGGTCACTATCGTAAAACATGGAAAAGTGATTTGTTGATATCTTTGTCATCTTTCATTCAATTTTAATTCTTCTTGGCTTGTTTGAAACAAAATGAATGATACTTACTGCATAGACATTGTACCACACATATTTGTTGAAATTTACATACTAGACCTTTACGTAAAGTTGCCTCATTTTTTGAAGCGTGGTAAAATGTGCTAACTTTACATAACATCTTTATATACAAAAATCGTTAAATACGTTAAGTTGAAGACATCAAACGTAAATTTAGTTAATTATCTTTGAAATGAGCCAAAAATAATTAAAATTGAACTATAGATGACGAAGATATCACCAAATCACTTTTCCATGTTTTGCGAAAGTGACCCCAAACTTTTGGCCGATACATCATATTGAGGGGTGACCCCAAACTTTTGGTCGATGGCATCAAGGATTAATTTACTTAATAACTTTTTTTTTAGATTTTTTAGCTAAGCTTTGTAAAAAGCAATTGAAGGCTAATAGAAAATGGGTCATATTACCGCTCTCATCTTAAAATTTGGTCGACCCAACTTCCAGTGACACTGCCGTAAGTTTATATTCATTTTTTAGGAAATTTATCAACTTTGGGTTAAGTTTACATACAATTTTTTTTTTGAAAAAGTTTCTTTTAAATCATGTTCAAAGTTTCTTTGACTTATTATCTTTTGAATGAAACCTAGGGTTTTGAAATCGGACGCAAATTGGCGGAGATATGGGCCTAAAAAAATGACATGTTTTTGAGGGGGTGACCCCAAACTTTTGAACGGGAGTGTAGGTGGTTTTAAGCTACAACTTGCCAATACAGTAAAATCAAGTAACGAACATGGCCCTAAACTGTATCCAACTTTATCACATTTCAGGAGGTCGCTTCAGTCTCATCTCGGCGCCGGTTCTCTTCCACCTGGAACACGATCCAACGCTGTACGAAGAAATCAAAAAGGGACGTGAATCGGTTGATAACATCGACTACGCCAAGATTCACGGGTCAGTCATCAAGGGACCCGGAGTGGAAAAGACGCGCAATCTACAGAAGAAACACAGCCTGGCGGCGATGGCCGTACTCAATGAACTTCCTCCTTCGGACGCTCGAACCGCACTACAGAATATCATCCTGGCGATGCAGGACTTGTAATAGCAAACGTACTGAAATATTTAACAAAAAAAAAGACAAACACACAAATACGAACGAATACTCCTCTTCAGTTTTCTTTTAGCAGCTAGGAAAGAAGATGTGCGAAGATGAATTAAAAAAATACCATTCCGTCCAGTGAGGAGAAAATCATACGATTGTTAGGACACTTTATTGATTGAACGGTACTGTTAACCCAGTATAATTAAGAGCGGAAACGATTTGAACGTTTTTGTGCTAATTATGTACTCTTACAAAAACAAAATAGGCAATATTAAACTGTAGGGCGCTAGATTTTAAGTGGTGATTGTGTTTGATTCGAATTCTGAATTATATATTTATAATTGTTGACTTTTGTAGAAACTGTTGTATTTTGATTTCGTATCATGAGTCCCGTTGATATCAGAAAAGGGCGTAAGATTAACTATGAAACACATGGTTTTCGGAAGAATGATAATCACGTTTGCACTATTTGTAAACATATATTAACAGTGATATATAGAACATCGCTAAAACTAAATATTTGGCATTTTTACAGCAGCAGGTAACTTATCTTTGGTGTACGTACAACTCTTGGCCCAAACGAAACCACAGTCATGCAACGTCTTCCTCCTCTTCGGAGGTCGAGCTCTCAATAACCTGGTTGCTGTTGTGGCGCGATTGCAGGTGCCTCTGGAGATCTCTCCGCCTCGCCAACTTCTTCCCACACAGGTTACACTCGTACAAAGAACTGTCGTGCTGCCGATGCAACCGGATGTGTTTGTTCAAATTGCTCGGATCGCCAAAGGGCCTTAGGCAGTACTGGCACTTCAGCGGTTTGAATCCGGTGTGCGTCCGAATGTGAATCTTCAGGCCGTACTTACGGGAATAAAGTTTCCCGCAGTAAATGCAGATGTGGCCCTGCTTGGACGAGCCCATGTTGCTGACGATCGTTTCCAGGTGGGCAGCTGTTACCATCGTGGAATCGTCCACCAGCGGACTGTGATGGTGGTGATGATGAAGATGATGGTGCAGTGAGGGTTGTTCCAGAAGGGGTGACTTGTTCTGGGGTGGAAGTGGAGGATGCGGCGGTGAAAGTTCTACTTTCATCGGGTGGGTGTTAAGTACTGGACGGAACGCAGAGCTACGCCACGGTTGAAATTCACACCCGGTGGCGAAGTTGTAGCGCGAGATGCTGTGAAGAAGCCTCTGCCATAGGATAGTCATCGATTGTTGGCCGCAGTCGGTGGCGATGTGGATTTTCAGGGGGTTGGGATACTCGTAGGACTTGCCGCAGCTGTGACACACGTAGCAATTTTGACCTGAAAGGTATAATGGAGAGGGGAAGCGGTTAGGTATAACCAAGAATTTAAAACTGTTCAGTATCTCGAGGAATCGTGTACCTATTGTTTCAACTGTGTATCACGAATAGCTTGTTCAATAATAGATGCTAATATCGTTTCCCGTTCCAGATTATCAACCACATAGTTCTGCAGCGATCAAAATGGAAAAACAAACCAGATGAATTATACAGGCAGCTGACTTAATGCAACCAAATGATATTTTGAGCGCCTGAACGTTGATCAAGTGTATCCTTTGGAGTTTACCCTTTTCTTAACAACACCCAAATCCCCGTGACACCTACGCCTTAGAAGTCGTAGAGGTTTCGACATCTACTACTAGACCTACTCATAGGTGCAAAATTTCCAGACCACACAAAAAATGTGTAACAGTTGTACATTCACAAAATCTAAGGGAAGGAATTATCATGTATATCTCCAGACATTGCATTGGGTTTATTCAGGCCAGAGATGTCAGATATACAGATTTTTCTGTATTAGACAGTTTTTTTACCTTCTATACAGACTTCATACAGAGTACAGAAAAATACAGATTTGTGATACAAATTTCTCCAGAAAGCATAAAGTTTTGAGTTATTTTCAATAAATTTCTGCTTATATCTTAAAAATTCATGAAAGTTTGTACATTTCCTCACTTGTTTTAGAAAAATAAAACCCAGTTAAAAATTAAAAATCGTCAAAAGTAGTACATTTTTGTTAGTATCTATTGAAATCTAGGACTCTCGGTGTCTGCTATGCCCTTAAATACAGCGATATAGAAAAATCTGTATTGATGCAGATTTTTGATAGAATAATCTGGCATCTCTGTTTTAGACCTCCTTTCAGAGATTATTTTAGGTTTTTCAAAGGTTATCTTAACAAGTCCTGCAGTAATTACTCAAGAATCAGTTCCATAGTCTTTTTCATGGAATTTTTCACGATTTTTTTTCATCAATACCTGCAGAGGGTTCTTCAGTTCTTTCAGGTATTATTTCAAAGATTCCCTCAAACAATTTTTTTTTTCTTTAGTGGTTTTTTTGAAGAATTCCTCAGGGTTTTTTTATTGTTTCTGCAGGATTTGCTTCAGAAATTTCTCCAGGTTGAGGTTTAGCGATTTTTGTTTACAAATCCCTTCAGAAACTGTAGAAGAGGAACTTTTTCTGAGAATTCCTTCAGAGGTATCTCCAGGAGCTCTTCCAAATATTCCTTAAAAAATCCTCCAGGGATCGCTCAGAAATTTATTGGGAAATCTCTCCAGAGGCTTCTCAAGCATTTTTTTCTGTGGAATATCTCACACAGTTCCTCCATAGATTCAATTTCGAGAAATATATGGAATAAATTATGACGCCAGTAAGTCCATAATAATTTTATTTACAGAATATAGGGGGTATGTTAAGGTGTTTCTTTAGGTGTTCTCCTGAGTATTTTCTCAGGCATTCATCCAGGAAATGCTCACAAGATAACTTTATATTTTTTTCAGGAATGTTTGTTCATGAATACCACCAAAATTATCAAGGAATATCCGAAGAAATTCCAGGAAAATTTTTGAAGGTGTCCCAGTAGGATTTTTTTACACCTTCCTGGAAAAACTTCTCAAGAAATTCTTGGTTGAATTCCGAGAAAAAACTATTGAACAATAATTAGGAAAATATCTGGAGAAATCCTTTGATAATGCCCATAAACAAGCGTCTGTAAAGATCTCTAGAAATCTAAATCTCTGAAGAAATTTCCGGAGAACTTTCCTTCCAGGAAATATTTTGAATAAACAAAACGAATATCTGGAAAATTGTCCTTCAGTAGATCGGCGAGTATGCGGGTGCTCCCAATGAAGTTGAGAGATCTGCAGTTCCACGTACCGAGCTTCCAATCGCAAGTCCCTTTTCGTCGCTGTGGTCGTCGCCATTGGTATCGGTTCGCATTCTTCTCTTGTTGATTTTCCGGTGCTAGTCTTTTTTACGGCTGGCTCGCAGGGCCTGACACCACTGATGGTGAATGCGGCTAAGACAAAGTACATGCTGGTAGGTGGGACTGAGCGAGACAGGACAAGCCTTGGCAGCAATGTTACGATAGACGGGGATACTTTCGAGGTGGTAGAAGAATTCGTCTACCTCGGTTCCTTGCTAACGGCTGACAATAACGTGAGCCGTGAAATACGAAGGCGCATCATCAGTGGAAGTCGTGCCTATTATGGGCTCCAGAAGAAACTGCGGTCAAAAAAGATTCACCCCCGCACCAAATGTACTATGTACAAGACGTTAATAAGACCGGTGGTTCTCTACGGGCACGAGACGTGGACCATGCTCGAGGAGGACATGCAAGCACTCGGAGTTCTCGAGCGACGGGTGCTAAGGACGATCTTCGGCGGCGTGCAGGAGAACGGTGTGTGGCGGAGAAGGATGAACCACGAGCTCGCTGCACTTTATGGCGAACCCAGCATCCAGAAGGTAGCCAAAGCCGGAAGGATACGGTGGGCAGGGCATGTTGCAAGAATGCCGGACAACAACCCTGCAAAGTTGGTGTTTGCTAACTATCCGGTTGGTACAAGAAGGCGTGGAGCGCAGAGAGCACGATGGGCGGACCAGGTGGAGCGTGATCTGGCGAGTGTTGGGCGTGACCGACGTTGGAGAGCTGCAGCTGCAAATCGAGTATTATGGCGGCAAATTGTTGATTCAGTATTATCATGAATTTGATGTTAACTAAATAAATGAAAATGAATCTGGAAAATTGTCTAAAGAAACTATTAGAAGAATTTATTAATGAATCTTTGAAAGATTTACTAAAGAAATCCCTGAAGTATATTCCTCAGGAACTTACTGTAGAGATTTCCAATGATTTTTTTAAACGACTCCCTAGAAAAATTCCGAAGCAATTCCTGGTGGTGTTTCAGAAAGAACCCATAGGAAAATACCTTTGAGAGGGAATATCTGGAGGAAGCCTTGGAGAAATTTCTCGGAGAATCCCTGAAAAATAATTTGCCGGAGGAGTTTTTGTAAGAAACTTTATTAGATTTAAAACTAAATTCCTGGTGTAATTCAAGCAGGAATTTATTGATTATTTTTGGAAGAAATCCATAGAATATTTCCTAGAACTTGGAACCCTTGGTCAAATTTATGGAAGAAACTCATAAGGAAATTTGTAATGGAATCCGTAGAAGAATTTCTGAAGTAATCTTTGTAGGAATTTCTGTAGAAGTCTTTTGAAGATTTTTTTCAAGAAAAAACTCAAGTGAAATTTCTGAATGAACCTTTGCTTTTTGCTAATCGCTGAATTAATTTCTGAAGCAATCCGTAGAAGATTTTCCGAAAGAATTCTCGTACGGATTAGTGACAAAAGTTCTATGGAGAATGTTTTAAGGAAACCCATAGAAGCTTCACTGAAGGATTTTTTGGAGAAATTTATGGAGGAGCCTCTAACGAAAATTGTAGAGAAATTTCTGAAGCGATGCATGAAAGATGTTCTAAAATTTTCAAACGAAAGCCCGTGAAAGACTTACTAAAATAAATTCCTAGAAAATTTTCTAAAGGAATCCATAGAGCAATATCAGAAGGAATTCAGGTAAGGTTTCATGATAAAGCTTTCAAATTAATTTCTGGGATAATCTATGAACAATTTTGAAGAAAATTCTAAAGGAAACTAAAAAAAATGGATGAAATCAATCAAAGAATTCAAAAGAAATTTCCGATTTTATTCATGGCAGAAGTTCTTGAAAATTTATTGGAAAGGATTCTGAAGGGATCACTGGATGTATTTCTGAAGATGTGAGAAACAAAAGAAATCCATGGAGAAATTTTTTGAATGAATCTTTGATAGATTTTTCAGAAGCAATTTCAGAAGGAGTTAGTGTTATAATTGGAAAAAGTTATGAATAAATCCTTGAAGATATATTTAGGATGTGAAACAGTACATTCCAATATAACCCTTTATAAGGCAGTGGCAACTATATTGCCACTTTATCACTACGTGATCGTATCCCTCACAGTACCAACATGTTGGTGACTCCGGTAGCGGTTTCATTTCACGGTTATTCCTACTCTCGCCTACCCCCTGCCGCAATGGTACACTTTGGACCACCTCACATTCTTCCTGACTCTCTTCATGCTTACCGGCTTCTCTCATTCTCCTTTCCACCATTGCAATCAATGATTTCAGCCTAACCACTTCGGCCTCCAGAGCCCGAATTCTCTCACTCCCCGGATCTTGCTCACCCCCTACACCTACGTTGCTCTCAGTACAAATCATACTGTACTCTTCTTTTTCTCATTCCTTGCTTCTAAACTACTCGTAAACGCATAAACTGGACCCTTTCATGAACGATACCACGTAAAACACACTCAATTAAGGTCGGACTCATATACTCCATCATCCAAATCCTATTTCTCAAACAAGTACCTCAATATCCGTCATTTTAAGCCTCATCAAACTCTCCTCATATTTACAGTTCATAGCCAACTTCCTCGATAATCAAACGGTCCATATATGCAAGTTTTACAGCCATTTCAATGAAATAGTAATAATTCAACAAAATACACGAAACGAAAATAACCGAAACTTTGCAATCAACAGACACGTAAATACTGATACTCAACACTATATTCCACTGCACAAACTCAATCTTTATTCTGCTCAATACTTCCCAAAATGTTCCTTAATTCACAAAAATAACTTAAACACTCAAAGATTGTCCACAGAAACCAAATACGGATAAATTCACATCATAATCCCAAAACTATCAATAAGTGAACCTCAAACTTTCCATAAATACCACAAAATTCTTAAATACACATAATTTTACATCAGAAACTTCACAAATACTCAAATATTTCGAAAACCTTTAGTTAGGCGCCAATTTGTAGCCAGCCCGGGCGATCCGTCTCAAAACACGTGGCTTAAGCGCCACTCCACAAGGGAGACCACATGCCCAATTTTAATTTGCCCGGATGAGACTCTCCTGAGGGCGAGTCCATTTAATATTTCCGAAAGGAATTTTACGGATCGTTCCAGCTGGCTTACGAACCAAACGACCGAACGGGTTCACCCTATTATCGCATCATGACCATTAATCGCGAAGGCACTCAGAGAATCCGGTGAGAGAATCACGCATGCTCAAAGTGAGACAACATTCGCGGTTGCTCACCAATTCTCATCACTGGCAGACAAGACACTCGCCGCGATACGCAACAGCAAAGAGGAAACGGACTGAGAACCCCATCAATCAAACTCCGTGGGAGGACGGGAACGACAACGAAACGCGTAGTGACGTGCAATACATGGCAATTAATCAAACACTAGGGATATTACGGTAACACTTCATACTAACATTTATTGGAGTTAGACGCTACATTGCGGTTTACGAATACAAACTATATTTCGCTAGTGATATCACATTCTTACATTCTTACATGCTAGTATTTATTTGGGTCTTCGTGTATGGGTGTTCGTTTTCTCTAGCTACTCTCTATCGTGTGTGCGATTTCTCTCCCTAGATTCTATCTATCTACAACGTGCTCATGTGCTCATGTGTTCTGTGACGTCACGACCTTTGGCGGCGCATCTGCGGGCTAGTCTGCGCTCCTGGTGTGACAACCGGATCTGGGCGGCGGCAATTCGTCACGCGCGCACGACGATCTCCGAACTTCGCTACGAGGCCTTAGCGGCACATCGTCTTCAGTCTTGTGACTGGCAAAAAAGAACTCCGAGGCGCCCTCAGCGGACGCCCCACTCCACGCAAAAAAAGAGGTTTGTTTCGACTCACCGACTTCGCTGGTTACGTTACCGCTGTCGTTGACCTGTGGCCCAGGTCAGTGCCCCGTCCGAGATGGGCGAGTAGAATGGTTATCACCAATGGCCACTACGCTGAATGGCGTTGTTGCTTCGGGGTTGGTGATGCAATGGCGGTCGACGAGGTTGGTGTTCGCAAGCAATTTGGCGGATCGATTGACCTGCGAAAGTTGGCCAGGAGGTCCCCTGCACCTCACTCGGTCGATGTGTTGACGGATCGTCCGACTTCCGATCGATTAACGGATGACCGGGAAGGTTTCCGTTCGTTGGGGGTAGTCTGCGCTGTTGGGTGCGGGTAGCTTCGCTGCGAATAAAACAGCCTTACGGCTAGAACGAACACTGAGCACGGGCAGAACATGGCACATTTAGAGCACAATTACCTTTTGATTATTACTTCTAATCAAATCGCACACGAATTGCTATACTACGCACACTTTCTACACACTAGAGAACGAACAAGATATTTAATTAATTAACATATACTAAACGTCACTAAAACTCCATACATTTCTGTGGCAACGAACAAATTAACCAACGCGCACACTTCTAGTTTGCTGGGTAGTCACGAACGAAATGATCGAGACTGTGACTCCTCAGATTAAGACAGTGCATTCTCGGACGAACCGGAAGCTCGTCATTTCCCGAAAACTCGTCGTACACTTTCGTGATCGCAAGTCACGAAGGATAACTCGGAGCGATGGTCGTGCTGCTGTCCCTTTCCAACCTTTCGAAGACACAAGTGTGCTCGCCTCAGAAGAGATTTCGCAAAATGTTCGCAACCTATGATTGCCTACTCTAAGGGAATTCCAATAATTTGAATTTAATTACCCTGAACATTGATTTAATCTTATTCTCAATAGGCATTGATATAATATTTACAACATTTACATTAGAATATACACAAAAAATATATACAAATTTCCTGACTGCTACAACATATTTTTTTCTGTTCGTTTAGAAAAATTTTACAACTTCTGTTAATTTCTGAGGACACATTAGGCCACTGAACACTCATGATTTTTTTGAGCCATAACAAATATGTATGGGCTTTTTTAGAACAAAATGCCTGTCCAAAAACTGCCATTTTTGGGTGCATAAAGGTTTATAAGCTCGAATTTCTGTTGTGGTGAGCGAATTGAAAATCAAATGATGGGGAATAAAAGGCCTATGTTCCTTATACTTGTGGACAATATTTCAACTTGATTGCTTCATTACTTTTAGGAACTCAGCCTTTTGAAAAAAATGTACTAATCTAAATGGGCATGTACTAAAATTGCCATATCGTCCAAAATGATTGACCAATCGAGTTCAAATCCACACATGTAACTCATGAATATTGGGGCAATAACTTATCAAAAAATCAGCATGATTGATAAACGCATCACAAAATAACAACATTTCAAACTTTGTTGACAAAAAGTTGAAATTTAGACCAATTTTTTTCATACCTACAAAATCGACCATCGAACTTTTTGAAAATAAACTCGTTTTTGTTCATTACACCACATGTACTTTATATTCGAATGTAGAACGAGTGGATTTCGTGGCTGGTTTTCTCGGCCTTATAAAGGGATAATCATAAATGAAACTCAAACATTTAGAATATTTACAAACTCAATTATGCTGAAATTTATAGGGACGTAAAACATTTGTATCTGAACTTTGCCGTGAAATTCAGCTTCGTTGGGAAAGATTTGAGGCCAACTATGAGTTTGAAGAGAACACAACCGGCCAAAATATGTAATTTCCTTATATAGAGGGCCCAGCTCGTGCTTAAGGACAGACTTGTTCGAATCCCAACATGGCTGCCACAATGGCCGACTTTGGCACCTACTCACGATTTCGAGCGCACAAATCTCGTTGTAAACAAAACCAGTGCACCTGATCTTCTTATTTTAAGCTTATTACAAGTGAGCAAGAACAGAATAATGAAATGCACTGTTGTTTGAAGCTTGCTTCTTGAGATTTGTGCGTTTGAAGTTCTGATGCAGTGTTGAAGCGGGATTTCAAGATGTTTGTCCTTAAAGGAGCGATTCATGGGGTTAAACCCTTCCCATTATCCAAGTTCAAGATAGTATATAGGTGATTTCATTTATTTAGTTAACATCAAATTTATGATAATAGTGAATCAACAATTTGCCGCCATAATACTCGATTTGCAGCTGCAGCTCTCCAACGTCGGTCACGCCCAACATTCGCCAGATCACGCTCCACCTGGTCCGCCCATCGTGCTCTCTGCGCTCCACGCCTTCTTGTGCCAACTGGATCAGTTGCAAACACCAGCTTTGCAGGGTTGTTGTCCGGCATTCTTGCAACATGTCCAGCCCATCGTATCCTTCCGGCTTTGGCCAAGTATCTAAGTGATGTTTTTACTGAATATACGAAGAATCCCTCCATTACTGCCACCTGGAAGGTGCAGAAATATTGAAAAAATCATCAAGACAATTTTCTTCCATCTATTAGGACGGAAACAATTCATAATTTCACTGAGAAGGTATTTTCTTACATATTTGAAAGCATAAAATTAAAAATACAACATATATTGCTTTTCTTATATAAGCGCACTTGCTTATAATGGGGTTTAATTGTTTTAGTTTGACCTCAAGAGCTATGTCTACTCAGTGAATAACTTGAAGTAACCTCGATGACACCACTTCACTGGTTGTGCCCGAAATAGACGTGGACCAGACGGAAACATAACTCCAGGGACAATTTTTCCATCTATTGAATTCATTAGTAAATGATACCAAATTGGCCATGTGGCATTAAGCGAGGTGCAAGTATAAACTCGATCATTATTTGTCGGTGCTAAGGAAGACGGGAACTAGATATAAACCCTATAAGTCAACAATTTATTTTCCGGTTGGTTGCTCCTGCGTATTTTGACGAAATTGAGATCCTAGTTGGGATCCCTTGGCAACAAATGTTAGAAATTATTTGAAATACATATAATTGCAATTGAAGGGCCCAGATGCGAAGGAGTGTAAGTGTGACCATGTTGTCGATTTTGAGCTGAGCATATTAAAAAATCTTCAGATTGCGAGCTTTGAGGAACTTTTTAAGATTGTTTTTACGATGATATAAATCGGAGAAAATTGCGTTGATTTTTAAACTTCAATTGTGTGATGAAAAATTGGTGAAAATCTTTGAAACTCATTTACTCGAAAGAGGGTTTTCGTCACTTACACTTCTTTGCTCCTAATCCCCTCAATTTTTACCCAGATTGAACATTATCTAAATACGTACAGCAATGACTTAAAAAATTTCTTAAAAAAAAAGTTCTTTCTTTATACCGTGCACCTTCCATGTGGTATTTTTAAAAACGATCGAAATGCATTGTGAAACAAAAAGTTAAAGAAAAATTTTGATAAGTGTATGAAGCAACGTATTAAGTATTAAGTATTCGGTCTGTAGTATGAGGGGTTTGAAGTAATATTTTCAAAATGGCTTGCCTTACTCAATGATGGGTTTAGGCATCTTCTGAATTTTTTTTTTATCAGTTTTACAGTAACTATTTTTGAAAGAAATTTCAAAATTCGAAATTTATAAAATTTTCCACCAGGAAAATAAAATTTTCAATGAAATACATTTAAAATTTAAACATTTCAACAATTATGTATAAACAACAACAGTAACTTACGTTGAATATTCGCTGGCGTAAGGAACGGTATCTGCATGTGAGCCGCAACATCCTCGGAAAACCAAAGTTTTAACTCTTCCTGCTCACTGAGGTCCTGTGTCAACCTTAGCCTTATCAACTGATTGGTGGTTAACTCTAGCACTGCATTGTAACTTCTCACATCACTTGCCAGTTTGATCGACCGAATCCAGTTACAACTCTTCATCACACTGTCCGCTTCGTTTGGGGTCAACAGTCCCGTTGAACTCGACTTTCTTATGGTTATCCGTCTTCCCCCTGGTAGGGCAGTTTTTTGACAAATTTCTTCCACTGAATAGGCTTTTGACACTGAATCAACTGGGAGGTAACTCAAGGCACAAACACTTGCTAAGGCCGACGCGGATGCCGGTTCACCATCGTCCGGCGGCGAAAAGTTCAAGCTTAACTCTAGTTCACACTTGGGCGCGAAGGGTCCTCCCAGTGGAGGTCCCAAGCTACTTCTCGGAAGCAGCATCGACTGTGACGACGTTGTGGCAGGATACATCGTGCACCGGAACCGCCTGTCTCTTACCCGATCGGATGCGATCTGAGGTTCCCGCAGGATTCGGCAAAACATTTTATAGCCTTTCCCTCCTCTAATGGTCGACTTTTTGGCAAACAGGTCCAACCCTCCTGCTTCCACAGGGACACAAACTTCAACATCATCGTCGGCCAGAGAGAGGGTGGTGGCACGGCGGGAAGCAGCTCTAATTGATCCTTGCTGGGCTGGCTGCTGTAACAAGTGCAAAAAATCTCACGACATTCCGCAGCACCCTCGGCCCTGCAGCCCAGCATCGTCGCAGTCATTGTGCCGAAAAAACACATAATAGTTTTTAAATGAATTGATAAAGATCAACACGGATCGGGATTTGTGACCCCTCCTACTCCGACTTCCGCGCGCGAGCGAATCCCTAAGCCAATACGACCAACGCACGCTCTGTGCTACTTGTCGTCATCCTCGTTTCTTCCTGCACCCTTCGCTTGTCAAGTCAGCAACCACCACCCTCAGCGAGGTACGCGTGTTAAATCGCCACATGTGCATCAACTCGCACGTCACAGGATGTCGCCCAGGTTGCGTGACGCACTGCTTCGGAATTGAGGCAAAGCAAAGCAAAGCAAAGCAAAGCAAAGCAAAGCAAAGCAAAGCAAAGCAAAGCAAAGCAAAGCAAAGCAAAGCAAAGCAAAGCAAAGCAAAGCAAAGCAAAGCAAAGCAAAGCAAAGCAAAGCAATCCAAATCCAATCCAAATCCAATCCAAATCCAATCCAAATCCAATCCAAATCCAATCCAAATCCAATCCAAATCCAATCCAAATCCAATCCAAATCCAATCCAAATCCAATCCAAATCCAATCCAAATCCAATCCAATCCAAATCCAATCCAAATCCAATCCAAATCCAATCCAAATCCAATCCAAATCCAATCCAAATCCAATCCAAATCCAATCCAAATCCAATCCAAATCCAATCCAAATCCAATCCAAATCCAATCCAATCCAAATCCAATCCAAATCCAATCCAAATCCAATCCAAATCCAATCCAAATCCAATCCAAATCCAATCCAAATCCAATCCAAATCCAATCCAAATCCAATCCAAATCCAATCCAAATCCAATCCAAATCCAATCCAAATCCAATCCAAATCCAATCCAAATCCAATCCAAATCCAATCCAAATCCAATCCAAATCCAATCCAAATCCAATCCAAATCCAATCCAAATCCAATCCAAATCCAATCCAAATCCAATCCAAATCCAATCCAAATCCAATCCAAATCCAATCCAAATCCAATCCAAATCCAATCCAAATCCAATCCAAATCCAATCCAAATCCAATCCAAATCCAATCCAAATCCAATCCAAATCCAATCCAAATCCAATCCAAATCCAATCCAAATCCAATCCAAATCCAATCCAAATCCAATCCAAATCCAATCCAAATCCAATCCAAATCCAATCCAAATCCAATCCAAATCCAATCCAAATCCAATCCAAATCCAATCCAAATCCAATCCAAATCCAATCCAAATCCAATCCAAATCCAATCCAAATCCAATCCAAATCCAATCCAAATCCAATCCAAATCCAATCCAAATCCAATCCAAATCCAATCCAAATCCAATCCAAATCCAATCCAAATCCAATCCAAATCCAATCCAAATCCAATCCAAATCCAATCCAAATCCAATCCAAATCCAATCCAAATCCAATCCAAATCCAATCCAAATCCAATCCAAATCCAATCCAAATCCAATCCAAATCCAATCCAAATCCAATCCAACCAAATCCAATCCAAATCCAATCCAAATCCAATCCAAATCCAATCCAAATCCAATCCAAATCCAATCCAAATCCAATCCAAATCCAATCCAAATCCAATCCAAATCCAATCCAAATCCAATCCAAATCCAATCCAAATCCAATCCAAATCCAATCCAAATCCAATCCAAATCCAATCCAAATCCAATCCAAATCCAATCCAAATCCAATCCAAATCCAATCCAAATCCAATCCAAATCCAATCCAAATCCAATCCAAATCCAATCCAAATCCAATCCAATCCAATCCAAATCCAATCCAAATCCAATCCAAATCCAATCCAAATCCAATCCAAATCCAATCCAAATCCAATCCAAATCCAATCCAAATCCAATCCAAATCCAATCCAAATCCAATCCAAATCCAATCCAAATCCAATCCAAATCCAATCCAAATCCAATCCAAATCCAATCCAAATCCAATCCAAATCCAATCCAAATCCAATCCAAATCCAATCCAAATCCAATCCAAATCCAATCCAAATCCAATCCAAATCCAATCCAAATCCAATCCAAATCCAATCCAAATCCAATCCAAATCCAATCCAAATCCAATCCAAATCCAATCCAAATCCAATCCAAATCCAATCCAAATCCAATCCAAATCCAATCCAAATCCAATCCAAATCCAATCCAAATCCAATCCAAATCCAATCCAAATCCAATCCAAATCCAATCCAAATCCAATCCAAATCCAATCCAAATCCAATCCAAATCCAATCCAAATCCAATCCAAATCCAATCCAAATCCAATCCAAATCCAATCCAAATCCAATCCAAATCCAATCCAAATCCAATCCAAATCCAATCCAAATCCAATCCAAATCCAATCCAAATCCAATCCAAATCCAATCCAAATCCAATCCAAATCCAATCCAAATCCAATCCAAATCCAATCCAAATCCAATCCAAATCCAATCCAAATCCAATCCAAATCCAATCCAAATCCAATCCAAATCCAATCCAAATCCAATCCAAATCCAATCCAAATCCAATCCAAATCCAATCCAAATCCAATCCAAATCCAATCCAAATCCAATCCAAATCCAATCCAAATCCAATCCAAATCCAATCCAAATCCAATCCAAATCCAATCCAAATCCAATCCAAATCCAATCCAAATCCAATCCAAATCCAATCCAAATCCAATCCAAATCCAATCCAAATCCAATCCAAATCCAATCCAAATCCAATCCAAATCCAATCCAAATCCAATCCAAATCCAATCCAAATCCAATCCAAATCCAATCCAAATCCAATCCAAATCCAATCCAAATCCAATCCAAATCCAATCCAAATCCAATCCAAATCCAATCCAAATCCAATCCAAATCCAATCCAAATCCAATCCAAATCCAATCCAAATCCAATCCAAATCCAATCCAAATCCAATCCAAATCCAATCCAAATCCAATCCAAATCCAATCCAAATCCAATCCAAATCCAATCCAAATCCAATCCAAATCCAATCCAAATCCAATCCAAATCCAATCCAAATCCAATCCAAATCCAATCCAAATCCAATCCAAATCCAATCCAAATCCAATCCAAATCCAATCCAAATCCAATCCAAATCCAATCCAAATCCAATCCAAATCCAATCCAAATCCAATCCAAATCCAATCCAAATCCAATCCAAATCCAATCCAAATCCAATCCAAATCCAATCCAAATCCAATCCAAATCCAATCCAAATCCAATCCAAATCCAATCCAAATCCAATCCAAATCCAATCCAAATCCAATCCAAATCCAATCCAAATCCAATCCAAATCCAATCCAAATCCAATCCAAATCCAATCCAAATCCAATCCAAATCCAATCCAAATCCAATCCAAATCCAATCCAAATCCAATCCAAATCCAAATCCAATCCAAATCCAATCCAAATCCAAATCCAATCCAAATCCAAATCCAAATCCAATCCAAATCCAATCCAAATCCAATCCAAATCCAATCCAAATCCAATCCAAATCCAATCCAAATCCAATCCAAATCCAAATCCAATCCAAATCCAATCCAAATCCAATCCAAATCCAATCCAAATCCAATCCAAATCCAATCAAAATCCAATCCAAATCCAATCCAAATCCAATCCAAATCCAATCCAAATCCAATTCAAATCCAATCCAAATCCAATCCAAATCCAATCCAAATCCAATCCAAATCCAATCCAAATCCAATCCAATTCCAATCCAAATCCAATCAAAATCCAATCCAAATCCAATCCAAATCCAATCCAAATCCAATCCAAATCCAATCCAAATCCAATCCAAATCCAATCCAAATCCAATCCAAATCCAAACCCAATCCATCTCCAAATTCAAAAGTCTTACTTTCCAGCACAGTGTACTTCGTCAATGTATCATCGCATCAGGCCCTTTACCTCATCTAAAAGCCTGCTACATGTCAGGAATCATCAGTGCGATAAAACATCATCACCGCAAGCTCTTGTTCATGTTGCCTGTATCCTAAATTTTAATAACGCAGTAGGAGAAGACGTTATAGATTGCACATCTTGCTTTGGATCAATGGTTGACGGTTGTCGCTATTTCGCATTTGGTTTCATTGGATTGTTTTGATCCATTTGATGTATCTCAAGCCATCATCCCCTAACGTTCAGCAACACGATGAACAAGGGAAGGAGAGCAGCGGATTTTCACCCTACATTAAGGGCCAGTAAAGCTGCTAGTCGTGTAGCTTGCACCACGTGGTGGCAGAACCATCGGAGGAACAGGGATTGATTTAATGCACTTTTTGGCAGGGCTTTGGCGGCAGGGCGCAAGAGGAAAGGGCGAATCCAAGCAACAGAACTGAACAGCGCGTAGCAGTCAGCTCAGTCAGTGGATGGTAAATCATATGTTTTTCGATGCCTGGCGCGTGCTACCAATATCGGCTGTGTTTGTATATCCATGGTGCTCACCTACATAATTGCCGATGCCGAAGTGGTAGCATAGAATCTGGGCTGCTGCTGTGGCGCTGTAAGGGTCGTAATGCACTGCATTGTGACCCTTTCGGAAATGGTGCACTAAACTAAAGAATTTGAAGGTTTTGTGGCGATGTTGGTTACACTGTTGCTTCATGAAAGGATGATTATTGATTATAATACATGGCACTAAAAGTGGTACATATTCTAAAAATGCTCTGTGAAAAAGTTTGAAAACGGGTTTTGATTTCACAAATATATCAACCATCTTTCCTTTATCTTCTTAACGTAACGTCCTCACTGGGACAAAGCCTGCTTCTCAGCTTAGAACACTTCCAAAGTTATTAACTGAGAATTACGAATGGACAGATCGAGAATCGAACCCGTCACCAATTTGTTTGAGTGAATTTTACAACACCAGTCCCGGTAGGGTTCCTGTCACAGCATTTGACCGCGCACTCACCACACTCATTTCATTCATAAACCAATACTGCCCGTCGCCACCACTCACTGTACCATTATCCTGCAAGGTGCTGCACTAGCAAGGCTGCTAGGCCAAAAGTAGGAAGCATGTTCCCTTTCCTCCCTTTCGGAACGACAACGAAGAGGCATAACGTGAAATGGCACTGCGATTCCCCCTCCAAGTTGAGGATGATTCTCGGCTGCTGGCATCGTTTACCTTTCGCTTTCATTCCCTACAGTAATTGGGATTGAGATCAGCCGAAACTGCGTCAATGGTGCCGTAAAGGAAGTTGCCTGACTAATCGAGTGAATAGCTCGTCTTTTCGGGCCTAATTGTTTTGTTACGTTCGGGAAATTAAATTGATGTATTGGCTTTATAATGTGTGTGGAAAGTGCAACTTGATTGTATGCGGCACGATGCAGAAGGGGGCGATCTCTGTGTTTGACGATTATTAACTTCACTAAACGCTTCGGGGCTTTTGGGTATTAAATTCGAGGGGTGTGGACTGCGCTGCACGCGGTATGCGTAGTGGATGCAGTGATTCTCAAACTATCGTGGAACAACTAGCCTGTTTCTTCACTGTACTATGAGGCGGCTCTATACAAGCAGTATTACGAAAATATAGTGAAGCACTACAAATGCATAATAAACCAGAACATCTTATAGCGAAGGGGCTCCAGTTAGCCTAGTGGTTAAGGCTATGGATTACCAATCCGGAGACGGCGGGTTCGATTCCCGTTCCGGTCAGGAAAATATTCTCGACTCCCTGGGCATAGTGTATCATTGTACTTGCCTCACAATATACAAATTCATGCAATGGCAGGCAAAGGAAGCCCTTTAATCAATAACTGTGGAAGTGCTCAAAGAACACTAAATTGAAAAGAGGCAGGCCAAGTCCCAGCGGGGACGTAGAGCCAAGAAGAAGAAGAAGAAGAAGAAGAAGAAGAAGAAGAAAAAGAAGAAGAAGAAGAAGAAGAAGAAGAAGAAGAGGAAGAAGAAGAAGAAGAAGAAGAAAAAGAAGAAGAAGAAGATCTTATAGCGAAACACTACAAATGCGTTATAAAGTAGACATCACATACGGACTAATGCAACACTTAACGTAAATTTTGCCCGGTTATCTGAATGGACAACAATTTCACAACAAATTCACAGAATGGTAAGATTTCGGTTATGTTGGTTTTGGTCTATCAGTCATCCTGGAATAGTACCCTGTTAGGCAGTTCGCCTTTCAATTTGCAGCGTCTGTTACTGCTTTTATAGCTTTAGCTTTGTCTAGGAATTTCTAATCCTAAGGGGGTACTGAATCGAGTTCTAATATGAGACGCCTACACTTTGATGTCCCTGACATATGTTTTCTAGTCAATTATTGCCCGAAATGACTTGAATGTAGGCCATCAAAACGAGACTGATGAAATCTCATGATGCTCTATTACGTCAGAGCAGTATAAATGATAATGAACCTTGGGAAAATATTTACAAGTCAAAAAAGAACATGTCGCTTACGTCACTTTGAAAAATTACGGCAGAGGTTACTCAGGCCGACTCTGTAATGTTTCCCACCTTTTTGAAAGATTTATGTCCTACAGGTCTTGATCACTTCTAGTGCATCCAATAAAAATAAAAATAGTTTCGATCTGCAAGTGCGATTGATGTAGTTTTGGTAATGAATGTACTTTGAAGATTCAAACAATTTGAGTTCGACGGATGTTAAAGGTCGTCCAAAAATTTTATGAAACGTAGGCATCAGGATCTAGATACGAAACTTGTTTTCTATAAATGATTCCTTTATATGACACAGACCCATAACCTTTATAGCAACTAAATCCAATACTCGACTCGAGTCGAGTCAAGTACGAGACACTGAAGACGATCTTACAGTCGAGGTAGATATACGTATCTGTCATAGGTTGCATACACAAGTTTAACGTTTGATTGCTTTGACATTTATGCACACAACAGAAACATGTGTTTGATGAATAAAAATGAGATTTGATTTACGGGCGCTTCTTTTCTCCAAGCTATGGAGCCACTCTCATCTCCGTCCAGAACTGATATCGATTTCACTAATGCACATAGTCTGTTCCTTTTTACAATCCAAATCTCCTACGGATGGAGTAAGATGGACATCTACACGTCCCTGTTGTGAAAAGGAACAAACTATGTGCATTAGTGGAATCAAGCACAGTTCTGTGCCTTCAGGAGACGGAGATAGTCAAGTGGCTCCGTAGCTTGCAGGAAAGAAGCACCTGTCTAGCGAATTGGGAGTCGTGGGTTCGTTTCTCACGAATCATGGAATACTTAAAACCCCCATTGATTTTTTTAGAGAATTCTCCAGGGATTTCTATAGGAATTCCTCCTTGTCTCAAATCTTTAAGAAATTCTGCCAGGAGTTCATTCTGAGATTCCTCTGAGAGTTTCTACAAGATTCGTTCCCGAAATTTATTCAATCTTAGTAAAATGTTGGGGTCAATATGACAAAGACAGACACACTGAACGTACACTACGCCCTCGTGATGCGATAAACCCAACATCTCAGGAGGGTTAAGAATAGAATCTATATATATAAAAATGAGTTTAAATTTCCTTTGAGGCAACAAAACTCAAGAACGGGTGGACCGATCAGCATGACTCTTGCACGGTTCGATTCGATTTCGTGGTGGCTGTGTTTATATGCAGAAAAATTTACGAAAACCATTTATAAAGGTATAAAAATTGTAAAAATATTGATTTTTTGTGAGCCGGGTACAAATTCAGCATGATCAATATTTAATCAATCTAGAGTGCGGTGACGTTATGAGCTCAACAGTTGTCAAACCACCACAGCTTGGCAAGACAACG
>NC_085137.1:479683251-479833251 GCF_035046485.1 Aedes albopictus | reverse complement strand
TCTTTGAAAGAGTGATTTTCCCCATAGTAAATCGTATGAAAACTTAAAACGGCTGGCGCTAAGATATAGTTTCTCCGATCGAGCTGAAATTTCGCACAGTTGATATGGGGCCAAAATGGAACTCAAAAAGTATACAGGAGAAAAATGTCTTTTTGTGTCCCACGCTATTGCACATGCTAGAAATTTCTGTAGAGATTGATCCAGCAAATTCTACTAGGATTTCTTTGGAAATTCTTTCTATGATTCTTCTCGGAATTCTTCTAGGGGTTCCTCTAAAAATTTCTACTGGGATTTCTTCAGGAATTTCTAGTGGAATTATTCAAGAAATCTTCCTTGGATCCTTTCAGAAGTTCCCCCGGTGATTCTTCCAGGAATTCTTTCAGAGATTTCATTCAGAGATTCTTCCAGAAATTTCTCATGAAATTCCTCCAGGCGCTTATATTGGCCTTCCTTCGGGAATTATGGCTAGGATTCCTCAAGCCACTCCTGCTGCGATTCTTTCAACAATATCTCTCCTCCTCTAAAAATTATCACTGTGATACCTTCTGGAATTCTACTGGGAAAGTTCTTCCGGAAATTCTTCCGGAAGATCTCTCTGAGATTTTTCTATAAAATCCCTTCATTGATTCTTCCATATATCCAGGATATATCCATATATATAAGGATATATCCAGGACTTTCTACAGAGGTTCTTCCAGAAATTCCACACGGGATTTCCCCAATACGCTAAGATCGCTTAGCACCTAGAATGTGTAAGACCTACTTATAAGTGCATAATTTCCAGACCACACAAAAATGTGTAACAGTTACACATTCACAAAAACAGCTCGTAGTAAACCTAGCTAGATTGCCGTAAAAAATTTGTTGCGAATTTCACGATTTTGTGGACGCTGGAGCTGATTTTGTGATTGTACAAGGGTTACACATTTTTGGTGTAGTCTGGAAATTATGCACTTTAGTGCTGAGCGGTTTTAGCGTGAAGAATTTCTATTGACCTTCCTCCATGAATTTCAGCTGAAATTCTTCAAGCAATTCCCATTAGGACTCCTTCAGAAATACTTCTAGGGATTTCTCCTGGCATACTGACTTGCTTCAATACTTTCGGGAAACCTTCCTGAGATTCCTCCAGAAATTCCTCCTGCGATTCCATCAGGGATTCCTCCAGTATACTTCCACCGATTCTTTCAAGGAGAACTGTAGGCATTCCTCCAGGTATTTGTTAGAAGAACTTTTCTTTTTATTTTTTCATTTTTATTTATGTGTATTTAAACTTACATGCTAATTTTACACCCAAGAACTTTTCTAAAGATACCCCTGGAATTGCTCATTCTAGGATTTCTCCAGAAATTACTTCTATCATAGCTCCCGGAATTCTACGGATTTCTCCAGATATTCCAGCTACGACTGCTCAAGCAATTCATGCGATTCTTCCAGCTATTCTTCCTCCAGAAATTCTAACTGTGGTACTTCCGAAATTATGCTACGGATTCTCCTAGAGCCTTATCCTGGTTTTTTTTGCTGGGATCTTTCCAGGCAATCTTCGTAGAATTCTTTGGCTGCTCCACCAGGGATTTCTCCATCGACTCATCCAGGAATTCCTCCAGGGATTTTATCCAAAGATTTCTCCAGAAAATGCTCATGGGATTCCTGCAGAAGCTCTTTTTGGCCTTCCTCCAAGAATACCTCAAACAACTCCTCCTGTGATTCTGCCATCAATTCCTTTAGAAATTCTTCCTAGTAATTCCTATACGAATTTATCCTAGCATTATAACTGGAATTCTTCCTGAGATTCTTTCAGAAAGTCCTCCTGCGATTCTTTCCGGTCTTTCTCTATAGATTCTTCCAGAATGCCTCCACCGGTTCTTGCAGGGCCTTCTCTAGGTATTCCAAGGATTTCTTCTTTGGATTCCTTCCGGCATACCTCATGGGGTTTCTCTTGAAATTCGGGTACAGTTTTCTCCAGCAATTCCTTCTAGGAATTCAGCTGAGGTTTCTACAGAGATACATCCCAGAATCCTTCTAAGAATATCTCCTGTGATTTCTTCAGAAACTCTCCGGTGATTCCTCCAGGATTTTTTATCCAAGATATTTTGTCCATGGATTCTCTCATAAATTTCCCATGGGATTCCTACAGGAACTCCTCTTGGCCTTCATCCAGGAATTTCAGCTGGATTTCTCAAGCTGTTCCTGCTGTGGTTCTTCCAGCAATTCCTCCTAGGACTCCTCCAGTCATTCTTACCGCAATACCTCTCAGAATTCTTCTACGGATTCTTCTAAGAATTTCTCCAGAAATTCCTTCAAAAACATGCTAGGATTTCTCCAAATATTTCTTGATTGACTTCTCCAGGAACTCCTCCTAGGATTCCATAAGCGATTCCTGCTGCTTCTAATGTTTCAGGAATGCCTCCAAGGTCTCCTCCAGAAATTCTTACTGTGATACCTGCAGAAATCCCTCTAGAGATTTCTTCTGGAATTCTGGCCGAGATTCTTCTAGCCAGTTTTCCTAGGATACTTCCAGAAATGCCTTTGATTCTTCCAGGGATTTCTAGCTGTAGGAATCCCAATAGAAATCCCTAAACGAATTTCGGGAATAGTTGGAATTTCCGGAGAAATTCTAGTAGGTATTACTAGAGAAATCTCTAGTGAAATCCTATAGGGATATACGGGAAAAAATTTCTATATTGGAACCCAACAAACATTTTAGCTTTATAGGAGAGAATGCAAAGAAATTGTTGATTGCATTCCCAAGAAACGTAACTAGCTGAATATCAGTTTCTTAAACTATAATTTGTTTAAGAGTGGTTTTCTTAAGCAAACTTTAGTTTAAGAAACTGATATTCAGCTAGTTACGTTTCTTGGGAATGCAATCAACAATTGCTTTGAAATTTTTTTCTATATTTCAATGGCTATTCCTCCGTAATTATTGTAGCAATTTCATTTCAGTTATTTTGCAAATTTCTCAGGCAATTTTATCGTGATTACTTTTGTAATTCTTTATGATTTAAATGTATTTAAATTTATTGCTTCCGAAAACTGCTGAACTGTAAATTCAGAAATTCTCAACTGGACTTGCCTAAAGGAAATCCTATGAAATTCACGAAATATTTCCTGACAAATTACCAAAGAAATTTCCAGAAAAAAAAACCTATTAAAAATACCATAGAGCTTTCAAAGTAGTTGCCAAAAGAATTCATGTAAAAACTACCAGAGGAATTCCTGATGAAAATACAAAAATTTCCACAAACATTCACAAAAAAATTTAGAAGAAAATTTATAAAGAATTCTAAAAGTGATTGCAGTGATTTTTAAAGAACAGCCGAAGATTTGTTTTAAAGAAATTCCCGAAAGAAATCTCTAAGAAAATTGCCGAATCAATTTCCAAAGGAAGAAGTTCCTAAAGTAATAATAGAAGTTTCCAAGATTTCCAAAGGATATGCGAATAAAATTCCCAAATAAATGTTCAATGCAAGTAACATCGAAAATGCCGAAGGTGTTCCGAAATCATCTGCTGCAGGAATTTCTTACAAAATTACTGAAGAAATCTAGAAGAAATTGTCTAAAGAATTTTTATTTAAATTGTAGAAGCGATTTATAAAAGAACTTACGAAGGAGCTTTCGAAGGAATTGGTGAAGAAATACCAATAACATAGATAATGGAAGAAAATCCAAAAAAAGGTGGAATGACTTGCCGAAGATATTTCCAAAAAAAAAGAGTGTTAAGTCGGTACAATGGTTCGGATTAAAAAAAACTGTTCTTTTGTTTAATATAGCGCGTTTAGATTTTCGGGCTAATTTTCCCGCGACGCAGTATATCATTGTACTGAGAAATTGAAGGTGTATCGGAATTTCTTTTTACAAAAAAAAAGCAAAACAACCTGAAAGCCACTGAAACTGGCACCCCCCAGGCACCCCCTAGGAAAAAATCCTAGATACGCCAATGCAAGTTACCCCATTTGACGGTAATCGATTTTGTACCTTTTAATTCCACCCTCTTTTGCTTATCTTTTGACAAAGGATATGCAAAAGACGGCAGAATTAAAAGGTACAATACGGATTACACTCATTCGAAAAGGGTATTCTGCATAGAGAGTTCAAAAAGTCGGTACAATACTCTGAAACTTCTTTAAATGCCTCTTAAAACTCCCTTGAAACCTCGTTGGACCCCCTGTAATACAGCTAAGATCCCTTAGATCGCCCCACTGAAACACCCAGTTCTCCTCACCCACCCTTCCTGAACTACCTTGAAATTCTGATACCGCACAAGACCCTCCTTTAAATCTCCTAGTCACACACTCTTATTTAACTAAGTAAACAAGCCGTTCAATGTATTGAAAATCGATTTTTTAAACTGATAAAAGCATACACAATTGATACTTTTATCAGTTTAAAAATTCAATTGTTCGATGGTTCCTTGCACTGTAATTCGTTCTATGGCGCCGTTCATAACGTAGACTTTTTGGGGGGAGGGGGGTCTGGCCAAATTCTGCCATACAAATTAAAAAAAATTGTATTGACAAAAGTCTACCTACCAGGGGTCTACCAAATTTTGATCTACGTGGTTTATGAACAGCCCCTTTATCTGTGCCATGTTCTGTCCAGTTCACAACGTTGGCATCAGTGTGTGTGTGTGTGTGTGTATAGCAACCACCGCTCATGACAACCAACCGCATTTGCTCTCGTCACTTGCGAACCGACGCCGGCCTGGGTAAGTTGTGCGCGCTACATGTGAGGGGTGATTTCTTTCCCGGATAAATCCTAAACTCCACAGTTCAGCAAGACCATGCTGAGAGTGGCAGATTCGATTCCCGGTCGGCCTAGGAAATGTTCGTAAATGAAATTTCCTGGACTTCCTTGGGCATATAGTATTTTCGTGTTTGCCACACGATTAACGCATGCAACATAGTCATAGATGAGCCGAGTAGTGATCATCCTTTTCTCCTTCTTGTCGTAACGTCCCCACTGGGACAAAACCTGCAATAGAGCTTAGTGTTCTATGAGCACTTCAACAGCTATTAACTGAGAGCTTCCTCTGTCAATGACCATTTTGAATGTGTATATGTCAGGTACGAAGATACTCTATGCCCAAGGTATTAAAGGATATTTTCTTTACAAAATGTTCCTGGACCGACCGAGAATCGAACTCGTCACCCCCAGTATAGTCATGCCCAGGCTTGTCCGCACTGAACGCATGAAAATTCTACTCTTTGGATTTACACCAGCAAGCACATCATAAATTAGAAATCTTTTCATCTTATCAGATAGAAGCATGTTGAAATATTCTAAATGTCATTTCGAACTGCCAAAAAACCGCACCGCAGAGCCACACGGAGCGGGCAATAGGATTGGTGCGCATAAGTGCGCTCTTTAGATTTCAATTAAATGAACATCCCTAGAATTTCCTAAATGACAATGCTTGACTGATAATAACAAAGGAACGGCAGTGTAACATGTAGTAAGGAGGTGACGGTCGGAAACCAAATGTTTCTACCATAGCTTTATCAAATTTGTAAGTTTTTAATATATTTTACAATAATTCAAATAAGCCTAATAAAATCACACTTGCAGCTTTGTAGCAGGTCCAACAGTAATCATTTGTTTGCTTCACAGTAATCTGCTGAAAGAGTCGGTGCCACCAATGCCTCTTCGCAACAAGGATACTGCAAGATGACGTCACGAAGCCGTGCACTGACAGTTCAGCGAGCTAGTTTACATGGACTTAGTCTCTGACGGAGATCCGGCAAAACTGTTTTCCGTTACAATTTCAGTAAAACGGTAATTAGACGATTGGTTTTGTACTAGTAAGCAGAGATGCCAGATATACAGAATTTTCTGTATTATACAGATTTTTGACCCTCTATAGAGACAAGATACAGAGTACAGAAAAATACAGATTTTGAAAAGCTGATACAGATTTCTCCAGAAATTATAAAATTTGAAGTTATTTTCAATAAATTTAATAAAAACTTTGTAAATTGCTGCTTGAAATTTGAAGAACTTCACACATGTTTAAAAAAATTCCAGTAAAAATTAAAAACCGTTAAAAATTAGCACATTTTTTTTTAGTTTTTTTTTTAAATCAAGGACTTGCGGTATCTGCTATATCCTCAAAAACGGCGATACAGAAAAATCTGTATAGATACAGGTTTTTGATAAAATAATCTGGCATCTCTGCTAGTAAGGTTGAATATAATCGATATTTCCGTATCATAATGGCTTCGGAACGGAAAACGTAAATTCAATTTTCGCTGCTCGTTAAAAACACCTTGTAAACAAGCTCGCTGAACTGTCAGACAGTCAGATCAGGTGATTTTCACCCGGGTGAAAACACTCCAGTGAATTTCACCTTGAGCTGCCCGTGCGGCGCTGCGGTGCGGTTTTTTGACAGTTCGGAATGACATTTAGAATATTTCAGCATCCTTCTATCTGATAAGATGAAAAGATTTATAATTTATGATGTGCTTGATGGTGTAAATCCAAAGAGCAGAATTTTCTTGCGCTTAGTGCGGAAAGCCTACATACCGGATATTGACGCCTTAACAGCTGTGGCTAATGGCTATATGGGCCCGGGCATTGCTCATAGAATTCTAAGCTGAGAAACAGGCTTTTCCCAGATTGGAAGATACGCCAAGACGAAGAAGAAGTGCCGAGCTACAGAGGTAGCGGAGTAAGTCTAGGCGTAGCAAGGGCTCCACAATGGGCCCTGCCTAGCCCCTTCAGAAATCCCACACATCTGGAAGCAAATCTGTACAAGCAACATGACATCGCTCTCAAAAGTGCCCAGCTAGGAGTGCCTCGGTCGGGCATGTCAGAAACTAGGTCAGTAAGTTCCTGGTTATGGTATACTGGTTAATGCAATATAATTGGCAACCACATGGTACACGCTTAAGTAATCATTTACAGGTGAGTTAATAGCGACGGCATTCTGGCCTGAAACGGAGAAATAATTGATGACTTCATCATTGATAGAGAGGAATAACGTCTGCTGGATTCATAACTTCTTATAAATCGAACTCAAAAGCGGGCACGAGCTTTGTAATCCGTTTTCGAGAAGCAGAACAGCGTCAACAGAGCCTTAACCCTCGAGCAGCATCTTCGACCACCTTCAGCGACACCACTCTCTTGCTGTGTACCACAAGCGTGCATTTTTCATGATGCGTGTACGCAGTACACGACGCGGCCGCTCGCTCCCAGGTTAAGCCAAATCTGCTGAAACTCCGCAAGTCGATGGTGGAAGCTCAACGAGGTACACGAAACCGTGCAGTTCAGCGGAGCCGTATAGGGGAGAGGGCAAACCGCTCTACGGCTCGACCTACATGGCTTAAACCTGTCGAAGAAGCGCGGGCCGTGGGGTCAAGAAACGCCCGACAGAGGACGTCTGACCGCCGAAGATAGGGGACAACCATCGCGAGTAGCCAAGTACCTAAACCAACTGTTAAGCGCGCTGGGCAAACCGAGACAAAGATAAGCCCCAAAAGCGGGCCTGTTTGGTTAACCTTCACGTACCCGACCTCCAACATCTCATTTTCAAAATGCTGGCATTTCGTCAATTTTCATCCAACTTTTTTGAAGTCGCCCTCAATCGATCATAAATTGATGCTAGTTTATTACACCCAAGTGGCCATGCAATATCCGGAACCATTCCGGAGATATTCCGGATTGTACTGGGGTCAGGGAGGGTGTTGAAGTGGCAAAAAATGATTATTTCGTGTATTATTGTGTTTGAACCATCGACTTTCAGCGGAATTTTCATTGCAAACAATAAAACACATCTGCGATAATCAGATTTGAATAAGTTGATACATCCGGATCACTGTAACAGGTTCCGCGGGGGCCTCATTGGGGACACTTTTGGTTTTCATCCAAAACATGTCGTGCGACATATCAAGCTTCATGATTTCGAATAAGTGAGTCAGAAATGATACCCTGAAGTTCGTATCAACTAATATGGCCACCCCGGAACATCTAGCATAGGTTCCACGGGGGTGACATCGGAGACATTTTTGGTCTGCAACCTAAACATGTCTTGCGACGTATCAAACTTCATGATTTCAAGAGAACGGGGCAGAAAAAAATCCTGCAGTATGAAGCAACTGATATAGTCTCTCCGGAACACCTGAAACAGATTTCGCGGGGGTCTCTCAAACACAATAACACACGAAATAACCACTTTTGATCATTTGGCAAAACAGAGACCTTCCCCACCCCCTGACCCCAGTACAATCAGGAATATATCCGGAATGATTCCGGATGTTACATGACCACTTGAGCAGGGATGCCATATATACAGATTTATCTGTATTATACAGATTTTTGAGCACCCGTACAGATTACGTTTTATATGAAATACAGATTTTTGAGCTAGAGCGGCCATTTTATTTTTATATGGGATACAGATTTTTCTCCCAAATTTTGTATGGGATACAGATTTTTGAAAAAAGTAATACAGATTTTTCAAAAAATCATCTGGCATCCCTGCACTTGAGTATAATAAACTAGCACCAATTTATGATCGATTAAGGGCGACTTCAAAAAAAAATCGGATGAAAATTTACGAAATGCCAGCATTTTCAAAATGAGTTGTCGGGGGTCGGGTATGTGAAAGTTAATCTCTGCGGGGCAGCCAACACGAGCCTCGTGGGTGACGCCTACAGGGTAGTTATGGTCAAAACGAAGGGCGCGTCAGTACCACCGCACCGGAATGCTCTCTCGAGATGCTGTAGAAGATAAAGCCAGGTTGTGCCGGTGACAAACGAGGAACTCATCGCGATAGCGAAGTCCATCAAGGTAAACAATGTAGCGGGTCTAGATGATATCTTATACCCCAGACAGACATGTGATACGAGTGTGATTCTCGTACAACGGTACACAGTGAAATCAAAATTCTAACAAGACTGTCTTGAATACAGAGAATTATCAGTGTGGCACTCATTTCAAGCGCAATTGTAAGTGATTCTTATAGATGAGTACATTAAATCGAACGTACTTAAAGATAAACCATTAAATGGAGCTCAATTTGCCTATCAGACTGGCAAATCGACTACATTAGCTCTACATTCATTAGTTACAAAAATTGAAAAAACATTTGAACATAAAGAAATACTTTTGGCAGCAGTACTCGACGTAGAAGGCGCGTTCGACAACGCTAGCTTTGCGTCGATGAAAAGAGCCATGACACAAAGGGGTTTTTCTAAAAACATAATCGATTGGATTGAAGTGATGCTTTCAAGAAGGGAAATATCTGCATTTCTTGGGAATTCAGTTGTAAAGGTAACAGCTGTTCAGGGCTGTCCCCAAGGAGGAGTAATTTCTCCTCTCCTCTGGTCCCTGATTGTTGATGATCTTCTTGTAAAATTACAGCATCAAGGATTCGAAGTAATTGGATTTGCGGATGACATTGTCATTATTGTCCGTGGTAAATTCGATAAGATTATATCTGATCGAATGCAAGCTGCGTTAAATTTTACTTTAACGTGGTGTAAAAATGAAGGGTTAAATATAAACCCTATAAAGACAACAATTGTACCGTTTACTAAAAGACGCAAAATCTCCATATTAGATTTAAAACTAGGAGATGTTAAGCTGTCTTTATCTAGAGATGTAAAATTTCTAGGAATTATATTGGATAGCAAGCTCTGTTGGAACAAACATATTGAACAACAGATAGAAAAAGCAAGAAATGCTTTCTGGGGCTGCAAAAGAACTTTTGGTAAGAAATGGGGTCTAAAACCACAGATGATACTATGGATTTATACTGCCATTGTAAAACCTATTATTACCTATTCATCTATTGTTTGGTGGGAAAAAACCAAACAAACTTCCACGCAAATGAAGTTAACAAAGCTTCAAAGGCTTGCTACTGCATCAGTAACAGGGGCAATGTATAGTACCCCATCTAAAGCCTTAGACGCTATGTTAAATCTTTTCACTTTGCTATGTTAAATCTTCTACCACTACACGATTTCATACACATGAACGCTGTTAAATGTGCTCTGAGACTCAAAAGGTCCTCAATGGCCACTGCAGGTGACCTAAGAGGACATATGAGCATATTAAAAACTTTTAGAGTAAGTCCAATATTCTCTATGAATGACGATTTCATAGTGAAGCGTCATTTTTTTGATCATCTCTTTAGAGTTCCTGATGTGTCCCGTCATGATTGGGAAAACAGAGAACCAGATTTTCGATCTGGCTCAATAGTTTTTTTCACTGATGGTTCGAAACAAGATAACAATGTAGGGGCTGGAATATTCGGCCCTGGAGTCAACGTTTCATTACCATTAGGTAGCTGGCCGACAGTTTTTCAGGCTGAAATTTACGCCATTTTAGAATGTGCTGACATTTGTCTCAAAAGGCGCTACAAAAACGCTAATATATGTATTTGCTCGGATAGCAAAGCTGCACTGAATGCTTTGAAGTCCAAGGTGTACACATCTAAACTTGTCTGGGAATGTACCGAGCTTCTGCAGCAATTGCCCTGTCGCAATAAGGTTAACCTGTATTGGGTTCCTGGTCATTGCGGAATAGAAGGAAATGAAAAAGCTGATCAGTTAGCAAAAATAGGGTCATCTACTCAGTTTAACGGGCCTGAGCCATTTTTTGGAATAGCTCCTTGTGCCCTCAAAATGGAACTAAAGAATTTAGAAAAAGTAAAAATAAAACTTATCTGGTCGAACACTACAGATTGTCGTCAATCTAAGCGATTTATTGAACCAGATGCATCTAAAACATTAAGGTTAATGAACCTGAACAAACATGATTTAAGCATTTATACTGGACTAGTAACAGGCCACTGCCCTTGCAAATATTACCTAAATATAATTGGGAAATTACAAGATAACAAATGTCGTTTCTGTAAATTTGAGAGCGAAAGCTCTGAACACTTATTGTGTGAGTGTGCTGCACTTTATCAAAAGCGCCGCGGTTACCTTGATAAAGGCTTGATGGAGCCTTGGGAAATCTGGGCCTCTCATCCCAAGCAGGTATTGGATTTCATACGAAATGCAGTACCTGATTGGGAAACACGAAAATAGCTGTGAGGATGATCATTTCTCCATAGTGATGAGTCTTTTCAGTATGGCAAAAGTAAAGAGGATGACACCACAATAGATCAAATTAATGGTCGCAGTGGTACTATGTCCCCAACAGGAAAAAAAAAGTGATTCTTGTATCACATGTGTAGACATTAGCCATTTAAAGAGAAACATCAGTGAATACAAATATGGCTGCCACAATGGCCGATTTGGACCCCTACTCACGTTTTCAAGAACACCATTCGTAAACAAATGCGTTCGATTTGGAAAAGCTCTTTCTTTTTGCAAGTGAGCAAAGGCAGGATAAACAAATGCGGCTTGGTTCGATGCTTCGATCGTCAGATTTGTGCCTGTTTGTATGCAAAATTGCCATGGGATTTCTTGATGTTTCACTTATACATATGTGTTTGGACGAAGGCGTATTTCCGGAGAGGTTGAAAATACAAAGATTGGTTACACTACTCAAACACGCCGGAAGCCGGCTTCCAAAAGGGTTGATCGACGGTGAATGCTATTAGATCAGTGACCGAAATGACCGAGATAGCACTCCATAAGAGGCAAAGGGTAATCCGCTACTGCACAGTAGTGAAGAAGCAAGAAGGCGTTCAACAGTTCCAGCTCGGCCGCCATCTAGAGCGCCATACAACATCCTAGCCCAGGATAACGAGGTTTCATATTTGTAATTGGCCCATCAGGCAACCCTGTAAGGGATGATACACAAATTATGTCACGCAAAAATGACTTTTTCAAAATGTTATAGTGCCCCAGGGGTCAAGACTGGACACAATACTATGGAACGCGGTGTATGACGACGTATTCAGGCTAACTCTTTCAATAATGGGCGTAAAGATGGTGGGCTTTGCCGACAATAGTACACGATGAATCGATAGAGGAAATGGAACTGATAATAATGGCCCATGCGATCGGCGATGATTGGTAGTACATAGTATTGAGGTAGTGATGAACAACCGCAAGTCTCACCATCAAGCACCAAAGGCGAATACACGATCAACTTAAAGCACATACTGAAGCACTGGTAATCATGATCGATGGCAAGCTAAACTTCGGTAGCCAAATGGAATATGCCTGCAAAATGGCATTGTCGAAGAGGCTCAATAAGCTGCTAGCGACAGTAGCGGTGTCTTGTCTATACTACGGTATGGCGCTGCTGCTTGGTCAAGACAAGATGTAAATAGTGGGCCGGTCTCAGCGAGAGTTACCCTTTTGTAGAATGGCGCTGTACAAACTGTAAGTTCAGCTGTCATTTGTAATCGCTCTCGTAGTGCCATTGTGGATAAAAAAGCTGTAAATTAGCTTGAACGGTTAAGAAAAACAGGTATCAAGGTAGGTAAGCCATGACAAAGCTCTTAGTTCACGCTTAATTATTTATTGAATTATTATTATGTGGATCCTCTGGACAATACCTAGAATAAATGTCTCTGATAGATTATGCATTAAGCATTGGAGTAGTAGGAAAGTTAAATGAAAACTTGGTGAAATTTTTAAATAAAATAAACAGCTAAGATTTATGGACAGTTTTAAAGATATTTGTTGTACGTTCTCGACCAAGTTTGTCTAAACAAAATATTGAAGGGATCTCCGGGGAACTAGTTTCCTGGGAAAGAAACAATCCTTTCAAAAAATAGTTTGGATTTATTTTGTTGAAGCTACTGGAAAAATCCAGGGTTAGCTCACTTCAGGCGAATGCTCCATGAAATCAATGGCTGAAGGGAATCATTGGAAGAAATCCTCGTAGAATCCCTGAATTCACGATATGATTACCGAAGGAATTTGTAATTAAATTTCAGAAGCAATTACTTTTTGAATGCTTGAAGAAAATTCTGATAGAAATGATTATTCCATGAGTAATCACTCAATGGAATTTTACTTGTTACCGTCCCTACACAGTTATGGATCACACACAGTTACGGATCACTTTGATGTTTAAAGTCGAATATCTTGCTCAAAACATATATTTCGGCACGAAATTCATTTTTGTAGCATGTTCCTATTTGTTTTCTGAGATAAAAAGTCATTTACATAAGTTCAATCTAAAAATAAAATGTATTTTAATGCAACGATAGTGTTGTCCTCTCACATCTGCCAGTAAACAGCCGAATTCCATAAGTAGCTACTCCTGCAGCGGTAAGCTCTAAAAGTGTCAAAATCCATCAATTTTGATATAAAAATCGCTCATACACGTTGGATAAGATGTGTATGTATCTATTAAAACAAGTTTTGTTTCATTCTGGGATACAAATACTATAATAATGTGGCTTTCAACAGTGATCCATAATGTAACCCAAAAAACTGATCGTTAGACGCTATTATGCATCACTTTAAACAAATATAGATTTTTGTTCCACTCAACGCTCTTGAAACAATATTCTTACCTTAAAGTATCAAAAGTATCATTAAAAAACATGTAACCTTGAAAACCAGGTGTCTTGAAACCCAGAGTTGTAATAATAACACTTGAAATGGAGAGCATCACTGAACCCTAGTGGCGCACCTCTATCGAAGTAAATGGATTCGGGACTTTTTATTGTTTTCTCTTTATTCCTGTTGTAAAATCGGGTACTCCATCAGTAAAATAATGAATATACTGCGTAGTTTAGCCTTACAAACGCAAATTTATTATTAGAGTTGGAATTTTGAGTAATTTTGCACTGATCCATAATATGGCAAAAATTGATCCATAATATGTGGAACTCTGTGAAGCTGATCCATAATAGGGCATTTTGTAAACAGTGAAATATTCCTTTTTTACGCGGAAATGACTTGCGATTCAAATGGATTGGTAATGAAAAGTTCGAATCAAAACATAGCCAACGATGCTTTCAAAGTCGTAGTTTTTGTTTTCTTTTATTTTTAATTGAATTTTGAAGGTCAAAAATACCACTAAGTGATCCATGACTGTGTACCCACGGTATAAACAATTACAATAAACATTTTGTAGGTAAACTGTAGATAAAATGTATCTAAAGTTGCACAGATTCCTCATACACAAATCAAACAAACAAAGCCCCCAGAAAGCGCCACGCTTTACGCATACAAAACACACTCAAGATAAAACTAGAAAGCGCATCGTTGCCTACACTTGCCCATCGCAAGCAAACCACTATTCCTCTCAAGGTCGTTCAGCGTAAAATGACGACGACGACGACGACGCGACAAAACCAGTTCCAGCCCAACGAACCCCCAAAGAAGACAATATCACCTCCCAAGTAGGTAGGTACTTACTTGGCCGTTTTCAGCAGCGGATGATTACTGCCGACCAACTTCCGCAGGTGCAGTGCCACATTGGCAATCTCGTCGCTCAGCAGCCAGCGCAGGCTCAGGAAGGACGTCGGATAACCGACGATCTTTTCCGCTTCGCTCACGGCCCGATTCCAGTCGTGCTGCTTTTGGACGGGTTTGGCCGTCGTGGCCGTCGCTTGTTTGTCGCGAACCAGCGAACTGGAACTGATTGTGCGCAGGTTGACCGCCTGGGCCGTTGGACGATGACGAGGCAGCAGCACGGCGTTTGCGGTGGTTCTGCTGGCCATCCGTAGATGGGCCTGCAGGCAGCAGATACGGCTCAGGGACATTTTCGTCGGTGGTTCCTAATCTGTCCTTTTCGCGACCGAAGAGAGTCTGGATTTCGCGAGGGTTCGTCACTACTGTGCGCGAAAGTGGAACAGTTCCGTACGCGCGCGCGCACTAACACGTTGCCTTCCTAGCGTGTATGGAATGACTATGTTGGGCTGATGGCTGTTCGGTACTGCTGGGGGCCGTTCATAAACCACGTAGACTTTTTAGGGGGAGGGGGGGGTCTGGCCAAAGTCTACGCTCCATACAAATTTCAAAATTTTTGTATGGACAAAAGTCTACGAGGGGGGAGGGGGGGGGGTCTGAGATGGCCAAAATTTGGTCTACGTGGTTTATGAACAGCCCCCTGATGGTTAGGCTACCACCAACGAGCACAAGAAATCTGGAGCTCGATTTGAATAGGTCGTATGTACATTTGTCGATATAAAATTCGATCAGTTTATTTTAGTTATTGTAGCAATATGGAAGATATTTTGGAGACTTTTATTGGCGGAACGGAAAGCCTGTTTTGTGATGATCCTGCTGTATGTATCAACTTTGTTCAATTTCAACGGTTTTTGCTATAATAAGCGAATACAACTGATCGAATTTTTAATCGACAAAAGCACATACGACCTTTTCAAATCGAGCTCCAGAAATGTTGTGCGAAGAGAAAAAGTGAAAATTCCTTTCCTTGTACCGTCCGGTACCGATTGTTGGCGGTGTGGTCTGGAAGAGATGTGAACATGTGGAATTAGTCACAAAAGATCATAAACAGTCAGTCGAACCGGTTCTTCGGTGAACGTATTTCGTATTTCGCGATAAAAGTGATGATTTTCGAATAGATTTATTTTTGTAACAACCGGTTTTGCCGGAGGTGGTGACGTAAATGCTGCTACCAGCGAGAGACGGATAGCTTCATCGCAGTAAGAATTTCGAGAGTTCCTTCAACTTTCAATGGTACAGCAGAAGCGATCTCCGACTTATTATATGTTAGACCTGTTCACTTTTTTCACCTACCCGTATCACTCTTTTTTTTTTTTTGTCTGTATTAACGAGATTTTTAACCCTAGGCTAGTTCATCTCGGGACCCACGTTTTACTTCCCTTCCGAAGGAAGAACCCACATTTTGTGAGCATGTCGGGAGTGGGATTCGATCCCAGGTCCTCGGCGTGATAGTCAAGTGTTCTAACCATCACACCAGGTCCGCTCCACGCCGTATTACTTTAAATAAACAATCCACATACAAAAACAAGTCTTCAGTCCAAAAACTAGCCAAATTGATAAAGGTTTAGAAGTGTACCAAATCAATTTTGTGTTTTCTCGAGCATTTCCACGGAAATGTACTCCAATATAAAACTTTGCATCATTTTCAGCAGGATTCCTTGAAAAATTGTTTGTAGGGCAATGGAAATTGTTTTGGTTGAATTCTTGTATTTTTTTAAAATTCTTGTCGATTTTCTTATTAGAATAACTAGCCACAGAAGCCCAATGTCGCGACTGTTCGTGTGACTAACATCTAGTTTGCCACGCTATTAGCGGTACTAGAATTATCAAATAAATTTTGTTTACCAAAACAAGTGGTGCTCTTAAATCTGGACACTTAGAAACAATCAATTATTGCAATAAAAGTTAATAATTTAATTAAATAAGAAAAGTGACTACAGCGCCATTGGAGTTCTAGTGTATTTCTATTATTTTCTCTCACGCCGTTTCCCGCGAAAATCTGGCTTGCAAAGAGCGAAAATAAGTAAGTAATAAGTAAGTAAGGGTAAGTCGGTAAGTTCCCTTATTATGCATATACGCTCCGATTTTAATCGTACATACTCAAGAACAGTAATGGAGCGCTGTTTGTTTCTTTTTTTTTTGTATTTTTGTTGGAAATGAGCACGAAATATAACAAAGAGTACCAAATCAAGTGCCATAATCGCTTTGTTTTCGAATAGGATGAATTTGGGAGCGTAAGATTACAAAAGGCCCGATGACCCCATATATCTCATCACATTCAAAGCTGAAATTGGTTAGCTCTTCATCGGTCGATGATTTTGTCTTTCTTTGACTCCTATGATGCCGACGATGCACATTGGGCAAAATCATTCCAAAAGGTGGAAAAGAATAATATCTATCTAAATACCTACAAGGCTCTATGTGACCACCAAAAGCTCATTTGGAAGCAAATTTTCTCAAGAATTGTTTGGTGACTGATTCGTGTACGGACAACTGCTCTGAAGTGAGTTATAGAGCCCATTTTACCCCAGTACCAATGAAAATTTACGTTGAAAATATACCTCTGTCTAATTGACCCCGTAATACCCTTAAATCCCAGCATTTAAATAACGTCTTTTGTGTAACGTTACTCAACGGATTCGGGGCGATGAGATTCTAGTGAAATATTCACTAAAATCATTAGATGCCGTAAAATAGCGGAAATACTCAAATTTTAGGGAGAACTGGGGTAAAACGGGCTATACAACACACTTCAGAGCAGTTACCCGTACACGAATCAGTCACCAATAAATTCTTGAGAAAATTGGTGGTGGTCACATAGAGTCTTGTATTTAGAAAGATATTATTGGGATGGGAACACTCACTTACAAATTCTCTCAGCTCAGAAGCATGCTATCAAAAACTATGTATGATGGAGTACTTTTACCTTGCAGTTTTATCTAAGAGTTTACCAAATAAAGTAAGGGTCACACATGAATACCAAAGTCATAAGAGGGCTATGAAAGCGACTCTCCACGAAGTGTATGTAGTTTTCCATTCAATCCATGGAGTCACTTTCAAAGCATTCAAAGCAAGTGAAATCGCCACGGCTAACGAAGTTCATTCACTCGGCAACCCTAAATTTCACAATCATTTTGTTCACCCGACTGACTTTACTCAAACTGAGAACATGTGTACAAAGGTTGCTTTTGCCAGATCGTTTGTGGACTTCAAAGACCACAGAGGGCCAGCATCAACGGTGTTATCTAAATCACTTGGAGTGTCAATGGATGGTAATTTTCGAAATAATAAGTAAGGATTTTTGATCTGACATATGTCAATTGGTTATGTGACTAAATGTGCTAAAGCAGAGCGTTATGTCTATAATACTTCTTCCCTGACAGATACCATGAAGGTTGGGTGGTTGCGTATGTGAGATAATCGAAGATCTGTACAACTTAATATTCATCAAACTGGAGCCTCTGATGTTAATGTCTGCCCAGATTATATGGTGAACATAAGCGTCACTGCCAATAAGAAGAAAGAAGACCTTTTGAAGTGCAGCATGCGATGACTTGTTTGTAATCATCTATAGGGAATACGGACGTATTTTCTGTTGAGTTTTCCAATTGTAACAGCATATACGTTGTTGACAAGCACACATGCTCGAGGCATAACAGGCGAGTTTGTCATGGCATTATACAGAAAGTTGCAAACACTGGGATCTCAAGGATAGCTAGATATAAATTCCCCTTACAAAAGTAATGTTCATGAGCTTAAGTCACTTGGGCTCGCAAAACGTTGAGTCGTTAAGGAGAGCGTCCAACATAGCTCTGGTCCTCACAAGTTTCTACCTCATGCTTCCACGGGTCAAGCGATGACAAAGACCAACAGCTAAGATTTAACGATTTTTTTAAATTTAACGGTCGATCAGCGAAGCGAGCGAACGCCCTGTCAAATCAGTGTAGACGCGAACCTTTTCCTATATGAATACACGGGGGCTTGGAGTCAAGCTATCAAAACAACGCGAGCCGTTATAGAGGAGGCGGTAGTGTTCGGTTATTTTTCATCATGGTGTACGGGACAACAAATTTGAATTTATTTGTTCTAGATGTCACGTCGTCGGTTCGTCGATGGTAAAAGTCCACCAAACAGGTAACCCCAATCCAAGGTGTCAGCGACCCGTGGTGAGGGATGAATAGTTGAGGAGATTTAAAACATGCTGGATCTTTAACGGAGCCCGTAGCGTGGGTGAATCACCTTTTTGGGTTGCGTTGCGGAGAAAGATCTACCGAACCAAACCCTAGTCCTAATCTATTTTAGTAATTAAAGGAAAAACTTTGGTCCTTATTACATTTCATACCTTGGTAAAAGTGATACACGCAGAAAAAAGCATGGTAAAATCAAAAATATTTCAGGTAAACTCAAATAAATTGTCAATTTGTTCTGGCAACAAAAATAAAACTGTTTGAAGCAAATCGAACGTCACATTTGAAGCAAATTCAATCCATTTTTGAAACAAACATGCCTCTTCTGACAGGTTATGTTAGAAACAAATGTGAACATTTTTGTTTTTTGTGGCAAGACGGCCCTACGCAAATATTTGTTTTCCAATTAAATTTACAAAGTCATTTCCTTCTCTAGGAAAACCCACTTCCCGCGTGGCACTTTCAATGCCAACATCATGTAGATAACATACGCTCTCGAAATCAATGGGATTTCGAGGAAACTTTTGGTGAAACTTGACTTTTTTTTCAAGAGGAAATCTTGTTTGGTGCTGCAGCTGGAACTTGAGAGTTTTGTTTATGTTCTCGACGGCGGAACGGGGGGCTCTTCAATGGGTATTGTAGAAATCAATATGTAATTGAGTTAGTTTTAAAAATTAATATTTTAGTTTTAAATAATTTATCAGTTTACCGAATAAACATGAATATTTTTGTTTCAAACGAACGAAATTTGTCTCCGTGTAGGTCTCTGTTTGGTTATGGTCGAGATGGATCTTGCACCAAGGAAAAAATGGATTAGTAATCCAAATCTTTTATTCGGTATTCATTGGTTTGAGGCAGTAGGGACTAGGGTTCCGATGCATGGTCAATATCGGTATCATTTCTTGACTTTTTCATTAAGGGATCCAATGTTGACTGAAAAAGGAGCGTGTTAAAAGCGGAACCTATCAATCACAATCCTTCCTTGCGAACTATTTGAAAATGACTACTGTAACAAAACCGAGTACTTTATAACTTCTCAATGGAGATCAGTGGCGATTCCCTAACCAACATTAAGTATTAAGTCTATGCCCTAACCTCAACTCTACCTGTTCAACGATCGCAAATTCGTGATTTTTCTCAATAAATTGGCGTGCAATTTGTAGAAAATGACAAGTATAGCTGTTTCCGCCCATTTTTAATTTGATTCGGATCCTGAATTCTCCGCAAATGCAACTTTTAGGGTCGTTGAACAGGTAAAAAGTGAGGTTACGAGACGCCACTGATGGAGATAAAGTAATACGACATGCACTATGTCGTATTCCTTCCTTGTATTCCTTCCTTTCACCTGTCTTCAAGAAGGGCGACAAGCGGAATATAGCCAACTATAGAGGGATAACATCTTTAACTGCATGCTCGAAAGTATTTGAGATTATCGTGAAAAACATGCTTTTCGAATCTTGCAAGAACTACATTTCCACGGCTCAACATGGCTTTTTCCCGAAACGATCAGTGGCTACTAATCTCGTCGAATTCACTTCACTCTGTATTCGTTCAATGGATGCTGGAAAACAAGTGGATGTGATATATACAAATTTCAAATCAGCGTTTGATCGTGTGAACCATTGCATACTGCTCAACAAGCTCAGAAAACTTGGAATGTCAGATGGTTTTGTCCGATGGTTTAACTCGTATCTGTCTGGTCGGTCTATGAAAGTGCGTATCGGCTTGAATCATTCGGAGTCTATTACCATTCCCTCTGGAGTACCACAGGGGAGCAACCTCGGACCGCGTGAAGATTTTCATCGTGATCACCTGCATTGAAGACTGTGTGGCATTACAAGCAGCGTTAAGCTCTTTTGAATGCTGGAGCAGGCGTAATGGTTTAGAACTCTGCGTGGGAAAATGCATTGCTATAACGTTTTGCAGAAAAAGGAATCCAATTCTATTTGACTACTCCTTATCAGGTGAAACGCTGGAACGTAGAAATGAAATTAAGGATCTTGGAGTGATTCTGGATACGGAGATGACTTTTAGGCCTCACTACGATGATGTGCTTTCTAGAGCAAATAAACAGCTGGGCTTCATGTTTAAGATCGCTGATGGCTTTCGTGATCCTTTATGCCTTAAATCGCTATACTGCGCTTTAGTTCGTTCCATTCTGGAATCAGCAGTAGTAGTTTGGTGCCCATATAGTCAGAATTGGATCGACCGTTTCGAGGCTGTGCAACGAAAATTTGTGCGATTAGCGCTCCGGAGTCGACCCTGGCGTGACGCTGTTCATCTTCCGCCGTATGAGCACCGGTGTATGCTGTTAGGCTTGGAAACTTTAGCGAGTAGGAGATCGTCAATGCAATCCAATTTCATTGGGAAACTTTTGAACAGTGAGATTGATGCTCCTTCTTTACTGTCAGAGCTCCGAATATATGTTCCAGAACGACCACTACGGCGCCGCAATTTCCTGCATTTGGATCCACGTAATAGTCGATACGGACAACATGATCCCATTAGGTTTATGATTTTAAATTTTAACAATGTATTTGAACAGTTCGACTTTCATTGATGTGTTTCGTTAGATTTTTTTTTGTTCTTTTATAATGTTAGCATTAGTTAGATAAGTCGTGCCGTATATGTAATTAATTGTAATGGTTTGTCATGTACTACTTCAAAAGATGCGGGTTTTTATGCCTGGTTAAGGCTTTTCCCAGCCACACTTCATTGAGATCCAAGTAGATCAGATGAAGAGAAACAATAAATAAATAAATAAATAAATAAATAAATATACAAAGGACACGGGATATACCACAATAAATCAAATATTGGTCGCAGTGGTTATGTCCCGAACAGAGAAAAAAAATGCATCAGCAGGACATAAAGACTGTGCCTTCTTGATGTACGGTACCGATGCAGGCTACAGGCATTGTCCAGGATAGGACCTCGATACTCTGGCCGAATAGGTACACGAACAACGTAATGAAGCGTTGGTCAGAGGAAGGCATGAAGTCCTTAACAGGCAATGCGATAGCAATGCGTTGGTACGGAGAAGGCGCAAAAAAGTTCATGTCAAAATACCTAACGAGCAAAACGTTATCAACGTGTTGGCTCGGAGAAGGTAAAAAAAGTATCAAAGTCCTTAACGATCAACGTGCTGCCAACACGTTAGTTCGAAGAAGGCAATAATAAAGTCCTTAACGGACAACGCGGAGAGGCGTTGGTCCGGAGAAGGCAATAATGAAGCCCTTATCGAGCGTTAACTCGCTGGCCACGTGTTGGATCAGAGAAGGGAGGATGATTGAAAGTCCTTGAAATGCAACGCGCTAGTATAGTGTTGGTCTGGAGAAGGCATAAAAAAATATCAAAAATCCTAACGAGCAACACGTTTATCAAACATGTTTGAAGGGAGATTAACGTTTCTATACATTATTCAGCTACGTGAGATAGAAAAGGGAGAGCGAGAGAACGATTTATTCAAGGTATGCCAAAAAATATTGAGATTTTTCCTTAAATCCTTTAAAGTTTCACATTTCTTCAGGATTTGCTCGAAGCAATCTGCCGTGAATCGCAAGTCAGTCCCATCTGCAAAAAGTAGGCATTGAGAAAATGGACTCTGAAGTTTTCAAATTTGGTTTCTATGTGAAACTTTAAAAAAATCGCCATGAATTGGAAACTTCTGCGATCATCATGAAACTTTCACATATTGTTTCAAATGTGTAAACGTAACAGTGAAAAATATAAAACTGGCTAAATAGTGTTACATTTTGTATTGCAGGGTACACAAGTTCGTTATGACTGACTTGCGATTACCGTGCCATGCTCTAATACCGTGACCTTAAGGATGCTCTTTATTTCAAAGAGCCCTGGAAAAATATATAATCCAAGTTTCTTGATTTTTCAAACGCTATATTATTGCTTATTGTGTGTATTATGTATAATAAATATGATTAATGGAATTCCAAATGTTTAATTCATTGTTAAAATTAAAATTGTAAAACATAGCATATATTGGTGGTCCTTTGAATCATCACTATATCAATCATACTAAGTTCATACTTGAAAGAACCTGTGCGGCAAACGTTGCCTAGAGGTTTGCGCAATTAATTCATAAAGTAAAAAGTCAATAATATTTTCAGTTTGCAAGTTTTAGCCGAAACACGGTATTTGGAACACAAAAGGAACCACGCCCTAATACCGTGTATTGGTACTTTGCACTCACATTCTGTAAATATTTTTAATTGCTTGTTTTTGTAAATATGTGCCAAATTTATCACGCCTAACTTGAGCAGGTTTATTATGCTAATGATTGAACTAGTTACTCAGTTATAAAAATAATACACTTAGTAAAATATTTGAGTTTTTTGTCAATTTCACGGTATTAGGAGGCACACGGTATTGGGGCATGGCACGGTACATTTTATTATGGGACAATCTGACTTGGTATTGTTTTTTTAATTTTACTGAACAAACTATATAGTTTTATTCACGCAGCTGAAAGATCATCCCAAGAAAGGTCGAAAACGGCCATTAACTCATTTTTGTCCAAAATACAGATGGGACTGACTTGCGATTCACGGCAGCAGTTACACAAGTGCTTCTCTAGAGAATCAAAAAACTCCCCAAATCTCGGATATTTTTCCAAGTAGACGTATCAACATGGGATTTGCATGAGTAATATATCTTTTTGAAAAGAATCCGAGAAATATTGTTATCATTTTTCGGACCTTTCAAGTAAAGATTATTGACTCAAAAAAGATGTCCCTGCCAAACCCAATCTAAACAATGTTTCCATACCCTAACGATTTTGTATATGAGGAATTATTATTACGTAGATCATTATTACCTAACTACCTAATTTTTGTCTTGCCTACTGCGTTTTTCGATGTTACAACCCCAAGTCCCAATTCAAAATGTATGAACAATCGATTTTCAAAAACTCTTAATTTTACCTGTTTTAGTTTCCTTCTTGGGTGAAAACTAACGTAACAAAACTAAGACGACCCAAATCAGACATATGCGACTATGATTTTAGATGTTAAAATTGATTATTAACTAATTTACAATCACGTCAATAAATAAAATGTCTCACACACGCCGCTGAACGTGGGCACGCCTCTGGTAAATTGTAATTGTAACTTTATTAACGGTAATTGTAATTGTAACTGTAATTGTAACTTGTATTGTAATCAGTGTACGCAGAATATGGCACCACAAGCGAAAAATAGGCAACAAGGAAGGCACGGTAACAACGCTTTGTTTTTTCGTTAGCAGATAATGACAAAATCGCTCCCGAGTTTGTTCACAACAAAAACGGTAGGAATATTTGTCTCGTTCTATTCATATCGTGATTTTCGCATTGTTTTACAACTGAAACTCGACTCTGAGCATGACAAGAGTTTTAATTCGTCCAAATGCTCATGAATTCGATGATGTGGGTCGAAAATTTCAGCAGAAAAGCCGAAATATCGGCACACGCACGGCAAGCGATGTTTGTTTTATTGCTCTCATTGCTTGACATGCGTTTGTTGCGGAGCGCCTTTGTTACCAACATGCACCGCTTAGGACAAAGCGTTTGTTTTTCGACATGATCCGTTTTTCGTACCCTGATTGTAATTGTAACGGTATTGTAATTGGGTTTTTAAATTAAGAAAAATGTATCGATTTTTTGATTTTATACGAAAGAGCATTTTTTTCTGAGCCACTATGATTTTTTTCAGATTTTTAGAACTTTATTTTGGTACCTAAAATCAATTTCAAAGAGATTTTTTGAAATCACCTTTTGACAGCTGGGTAACTGTTTGACAGCTCCACCCAGTACAAAATGCAACGAGGGGTGATTCGACAAATTGCTCCCGTACAAACTTCAAATTGTTTTTTTAAATAGGTTCCCGGGCACCAAAATTGATGAAAATTTGGATTTCGGCTCAGTTTTGCATGCAGATTCAGAATATGGAATTATCTCAACACCGCTAAAGAAGCCAATTGTAACGGTAATTGCAATTGTAATTGTAACTTTATAAACAATGATGTCGGTTTAGCCACTCATCATGAGGAAAGCAGAAAAATGTATGAATACAAAACACGACGAAGAGGTAGTCCCATAAATTGAACCGCTTACGGTAGTGCGATATCGAAATATGTACCGCTTGGATAATGAATGATGTTCCCTGACTGTCAGCTACATACCTTTATTTACACTGGTTCAGTACTGCTATCTCCAATACGATAGCCACCAATACGCGTTTCTTTTCTTTTATTTACATCACAAACTGCAATCCTTCTTTCATTCACGACGTCCCGCATGCACTTTCTTCTTCACCATTCACCATTCAATTGCACAATTGCATTCACTATCACCGCACCGTGTAAGCTTTGATTTTGGCACGTCCGAATTTCCCAATCACTGTCCGTCGAATGACGACGACGAAGACGACACGTTGCTCGGATAAACCACACGTTGTCACCGTAGTAGCATCACCGAAAACTAGTTTCCAGCATAAATTATTAACACCTGACGAAAATTCCGGCACACGGCGACCACAGATTTCTACTCCCGTTTTGTGCAGACGGCGACAACGACGACGACGACCACTAGTCTTTCTGTACTTGATTGAGTTGGCTCTGGTCTCTGCCTTTAGTCGTCTGTCTGTGATGTAAGTGTTTACCGTTTACGCGTTGTTCATTCATCCCATCACCAAGAGCGGATTCGATTGACGTTTCAACACACGCACACTTTTTTATTCCAATTCATTCATCTTCACCTTCATCACGCACGATTTTCAAGGTTTTGTTTACGTTATTTTTACGCATGCTACCGTTCGTTCGGCTTCGCTCACTCACACTACTCTAATACGATTAGCGGGATTTTCCCCTTCACAGATTCGCAGCGACACCTTTCTCGTGAAACGAGAAACTTCCCCTGCGTACGCAAGTTCGAAACGCCCGTTACAGCTCCTGCATGGCCAGGATGATGTTCTGCAGGGCCGTTCGAGCATCGGTGGGTGGCAATCGGTCCAGCACCTGCATTGCCGCAATACTATGCTTCCTCATGAGATTTTTCGTCCTTTCGAGACCCGGTCCGGTACCGATGGCTCGGTGAAGGCTTGGGTAATCGATCGCATCCACCGATTTGCGACCTTTTTCGATTTCCGCGTAGATGCTGGGTTCATACTCTAGGTGGTACAGCACAGGGGCTGATACCAGACTGAATTGAGATCCGGCTGGTAAGTTACTATGTAGGAACGGCTGCAGATCGATGCACGCTTGCCACGCCAGGGACAGGTGGCGTCCAAAAAGATATCCTTGCTTCTGTAGCTCTTCCGGTTGTCCCGCCAACATCAGTGCACCTTGGCAACTTTTTCCAAGTAAACTTCCTCCACCGAGCACGTGGCGCAATGACCATTCCTTCTCGGGATTGCCCATAGCGCTTTCCATGCTCATTGGTTGTGTGTTGTCCTCGAGGTCGCCAAATCCAAGCTCCTCCAAGGAACAATCCGGCGATGACTTTCCAGCTACTGCCGATGTTGGTTTCGATGGAAGTGGGAGATTTTGTTCATCTCGATCGCCGATAAAATTTGATTCCGCCAAATCTCGAAACGCGGACGATATAAGCATGTTCAAATCTTGGTTTCTGAAAAATTAAAATGATGTTTAATTTAAAAAAAAATGCCATTCTCGTAAAGTTACATAGAAATTGCGAGCTCAGCTGCCTAATTCCAGCGAAACACACTCCTCCGAATCTCACCTAAAGTTAGCAATTTGCTGACACGCGTTCGCTAGCAGATAGTCCCCACCAAGCAGAGCCATTTTATTGCCGAAAATCATTTCGCTATCGCCGCTCAGATCGTTGCCAGCATTGTCCATCGATTGCAGATTGATCATGCCCTGGTGAATCAAGTGCGAAGTTCGGATCATCTCGGTTACCTCGGCCAGAGCCCGTTGCGAGTGGAGCACTCCGGCGCTTTTGTCCTGCTCCATTTCCGGAATGGTATCCGCATGGCCAGCGGCTTTCGACACCAACAGCACGATGAGTCCCCATGCTTGCTGGTTCTTGTCGCTGTAGATCAGCGTTCTGTAATGGAATAACGTAGAAAGCAGTAAGAATGTTGATTTTTTTGGCAATGATAGACTGAAATCGGAGGACCTAATGCTGAAGTTTATTCATCTCAAGAATGCTCATGGTATATGCAAAATCAAACTTTACCAAAGACCGTATGTAACATATTATGTAAACAAAAAAGAGATTTTCACTTAAGGTGCTGAATTTCGTTAAGGACTACTTGTACACTCAGTAGCAAAAAAAAAGCCGAGCTGATTTTTTCTCCCAAAAACCGTCATGTTCAATCTGCTGTAACTTTGGAAATTATTAATATTTTTGGCTGAACATTTTACCACTTCATCATATCAGTATACAGGGTGTTAGGTTCCTGAGTGCAAACTTTTTAAAGGGTGATAGAAGACCATAAATGGTGAAAAAAAATGTTCTACGCATATGGTCAAATCTCAACCGTTACGTAGTTATTGAATTTCCCATGTTTTTTACTCTTATTGCCTTAACTGGCTATAACTTGAAGATGGTCAAATTAATTGCAGTTTTTTTATCCTTATTCGAAAGATTATTGAATTTCCTGACAAATGGCATCTTTGAATCGATTAGCTAAGTTAAATAATTAAGTTTTCTAGAGCAAATAGCTCAATAGTGTGTTTTAATTTGTTTTTGTCAATTATCTTTGAAAAACGTGTAATAATTTAAAATTCTTTCTTCGGCAAAGTTGTGGTTCCTGTTTCACTCTACAATTCGTTCTTTGACATCAAACTTCTATCTCTTATCGTTTTCTTGCAATTTTGATTTAAACATCGCAATTCAGATAATAACTTTGCAACTGTCAAGGTGAGGACTTTTTTTGCGCACCGTGCCGCGCAAATAAATCAAAATTGCAAAAAAACGATAAGAGCTAGAGGTTTAGTGTCAAATAACGAATTATAGAGTGGAACAGGGGCCACACCTTTTTTAGGAAAGAATTTTAATTTATTACGCATGTTTCAAAGATAATTGGCAAAAACATATTGAAACACACTATTTTGAGCTATTTTGCTCTAGAAAACATAGTTAAGTAACCAGTAAGCATTTAAAATAGCATTCCTTCAGCATTATAGTAGCCTTTACGACAAGGCGTTTAATGCTAATTAGCCGTATATGCGCCTATAGTGCTACCAGCAGGTTTTGGCAAAATAATGGGCTGTCTTAGTGCTATCCCTTCAGGAACGTCGTGACGAATTGTTAAAGAAGCGTAACGCCTCGTCGAGCAAAAAAAAAACAAAAATAGATTGACGTCTGCTTCTCGTTCTCTCAGCCTGCTTCCCCGCTTCATCGTCCTTCCATATTCCAGCCGGTGCTAGGTGGTACTTTTTTGCTGATTTTTGTAGTGATGTAGGTTTGAACTTACGATCCGGAGATTGATTAATCATATCTGCTTCGGATTGTGTTGCTCCTGATCCACGATGCTAAAGCTGTCCCGGTGGCGTGCATTGATTTAATCGCCAATATAAAGAATGATTTGAAAACAGCTTCAGATTCAACATCCAAAACTTGTTTTCATTGAGATATTTCATTGTGGTAGAGCATTACGATCCCTTCTTTTAAGGGCGGACGGGACGGTCGAGGAAATACCCGCCATTGCTCTGTGGCTACTAAGATGGTAATCTCAGATTCTACTTCATATTTTGCAACAAAAACCTATCATTGTGTATGCTCACTTGCAGTGCATATGCTGATTGGTTTTCAGCAGCTTCAGTGCGATAGAACTCGAGATTACCATCTTCAAAATCGCGAGGCAAATTGTTAGAAAGAGAGGCAAGATAGGAAAAATAACACGGCGTCCCGTTTCACCTTAAATATCTGTGGGATTAGATTGTTTCTTCCCTCTTTCAAACAATCCTATGATCCACCAAAGCATCCACCTATTCGGCACATATTTTCCGACGAAAAGATAAATAATTGGTGATTTTTTGATGGACAAGTTCCCAATCCAATCCAGCTGCAGTAATGTTTTCTTTGGTGCTTTTGGATGAGTAGGGGAAAATGAAGAAACAAATAAGATACACAAATTTGTAAACAGAAGCATAGGCTCTGTAAGAGAGAGACAAAATGTGTTGCCAAATGCGTAACATATCTCCCAACCTTTTTGCTCCTAGCATTTAAAGAGCAGTTGAAAAGCATTCTGTATGCTTCCAAGTGAAACTTCTTCAAGCAGTTGAAATGCTAATTAACAGCCGAAAGCTTTTGAGCAGCACAGTTAATGCTAACTCAAGGCAGCTATGCATTCGAACTGCTTATGTAGGGCAGCAAGCAGTTGAAATGCGTGATACGGGCTGATACATGGCTTATTCAAATGCTTAGTGGTTACCTGCACAGATAAAAATAATGAGATTTACACGTCATGTAAACTTCATTTTAGTCATGTAAACTTATTGTTATGATGGTTTACATGAAATATCATGTAAATTTGTGTTATATGTCATGTAAACTCTCAGAGTCATGCTGAATTACATGACATATAATGGAAGTTTATATGATATTTTATTACTTTTACATGATATTTCATGTAAACTTCTGTGATATCCCACGCTCCAATTATGTGCATCATATGTCACAGAATTTTACACTCTTTTTTCGATCTGGTAGTGGTAGTGTTGTTGGGTAGTGGACGCTCTGGGTAATGACCCACTTAAATTAATTTTAGTTGGGTGTTATCGGATTAATTGCCCTTCAGGCAATTAATTAGAGAATGTGTATTACCACTGTGTTAATGGGAAAAGAATTGTGAAAGGATTCTGACCCGTAAAAGGAAGGAATATAGTGAAACAATATTTCTTGTTTATAAAGTGTTACTTCTATATGCGGTGCGGTGCAATGGCATCCCCCGTTGTTCGATGTGATAGTGCGGTATCACGAGAGACCACCTTTGTATGCGGGATTATCGCATCTTTTTGTATAGTGATTTTGTTTGCAATGGTGGTGAGTACTGTCCAGCCGTTCAACGTACGATTGTCCTATGTTATATGGGAACCCCATATATACATGGGACAATTATTTGTAGAATGGCAGTGTCTGAGTTATTCATATCCACTTTAAATGTGCGAGAATAACTCAATATATTCGGGCATCCGTTATAGTCGCTGGTAAGCAAACAATTACTGCATGATTGTGCAATAATGTTCTGTACCAGTTTGGCCGTGATGAGACCAATAATGAGATACTGCTATGTGGTGTTAGCCTGTGCACTTTCTCTATTACGTGTACCTACCGGCAGAGGAACACGCTGTTTGGGGTCTTTTGTATTGCAATATAATCGTGCGATCGATCGATTTAGCGTATGTATTGCATATTATTTGATCTCTGTATTGAGTCAAAAGGGTGAAATGCTTTTTGTGGACATTTGCTGTGCATGAGGTGTTTTCTGGGTGTATGACATTAGTGCATCAGAAAATATATCTGTATTACAAATTAACCACTATTTGGTATTTTTATCCTAAATATTGAACCATTGCCACAAGGAAACAAGTGGCAGTGGATTCTTTTCATTTATTTGCAATATGAGCATTGTTGGCTTGAATTGTTAAATAAACTTTCTTATTATTACGATAATGAAAGAGTGAATACATTTTGAGAACTTTTGCGTACATGGGGTATCTTATGGGTGTATGATAATATGTGCGCCACTGAAATATCCCTGTTATTGCAATTTGTTCTTAATTTTGTTTTAACTTATTTTTTGCTTTTGCTAGTCAAAAGTTAATGTGTTGGTCGGCCAACAATTACTATCAAACCTTACGGAGCGATTTGACTGGAATTGATCATTCTTGATCTAGGACGTCATTCGTTTTCGGTCGGTTGGGGTTCGATTTTTTTTCCTAGCTAAGCGGTTATTTTGTTTGGACAATATGACCGAACTGTTAGGTCTCTCTCTAGTAGTTGTGCACAGCATTCGGGTAACTCCTTGAAAGCATTAACTGGACGTGCTAAAGGAGGAACCCTATGTGCTGGACAAAAACTACTGAGCGTGGAGCCACTGGTCACAAATAGTGGTGATTCTAGTTATGCCGCCAAGGGCAAATACTATGAAAAAACGAGAAAGAAGCAAATCCGCAAAGCTGCTTTGACGGATCTGCCTACTTCATCTGGGGAAGCGAGCAATTCAGTATCCTCGTTGCGTTTGCAATTTAGGTTGGAAAAAGGCTATTTTGCGAATGCACTGACGGATGAACTGCTGAAGTGTTTAACAACCTTGTATCAAATGCCAGCCAATTCATTCATCCAAAACCTTGGTTCTGGACACAGATATGGCAAAATCGGGTCTTCTCCGGAAAATCAGGAGAGCCATAGCTGGCTGAACCAGTGTTTGTTAGTGATTAATGAGAAGGCGGTGGTTGATTTTAAGCTCGTATAAGGCAACATAATCTTGACCAGAACATAACGTGTTTGCGCGTTCCACGGAATGCAGTTAAAGATTTAAATCAGAACGATGTTCTGAATCGATTAGTTTTTCATATTCTGGCAAACTTTTAAAAGATCAACAAAGTCATGCCAACTGAAAATGGACAACATTTGTTCTTTTTCAGTATTTGGTGATTTATTGATCTTTATTGATAAAGCTGATTCTCGTGCTCAGAAAGGCGCGTCCTGTTCTGCTGCTGTAAAACATGACACGTCAAAATAGGGTGTGAGAATTTGTTCATAAATCATTCTCAGTATCCCTCCGGGGGTGCAGAAATGAATTATTCTGTAGTAAAGATTCAATTCGAATTTCAACTTTGAATGTTCTGGTAGAATCTTTCCTACGTGTACGTATTCTTTCTAGCGAGCAATTCTTCGGAGGTGCTTGTAGGAAGTTAATCATCCCTTTCCAATTCCCTTTCCCCTTTTTCCCATCCTTTTTCCCCTCAGGTAAGTGATGATCGGCTATGACGTGCGAGGCACAAATCTCCCATTCGATGGAGAACGTGCCGCCTGAGCCTATGTTCTGATACCTGATACCTGATCATATGTCACAGAATTTTACACTCTTTTTTCGATCTGTGTGGGTATTCAAATTTCTAGCATGAACTATAGTAACTATAGCGTAACAAAAATTAGCTTTTGGTCTGTCTCAAGAGCAAACTTATGTGTCTCTGACAGATTTTGGGCCGCTGAATCCGAATCCGGGCTCAGATTTGCTCCAACACGTCACAATTTTGTGCTATACCTCAATTTATAGGGCAAAATATGCGATTTTGGGCTTTTTTGACTGCAAGTTATTAAGCATAGAAATATTTATTTTAAGCAATTAAAAGGTTAATTGGCCAATTAACATCTAAATTAACGACAAATGCAAAATATTTCGTTTTACCAAATCGAATTTGATAGTTTTAAGCGATTTATGTTAGGTACGATATTTCCTATACAAGTCACCCTCCAAAAGTTGTATGTAAGTTTTCATACTAACATAAAATGTTTAAATCTATCAAATTTGATTAAGTAAAACGAAATATTATGCATGAGTCCTTAATTTAGATGTTAATTGACCAATTAACCTTTTGATTGCAGAAAAAAATATTTCCACGCTTAATGGCTTGTAGTCAAAAAAGACCAAAAGCGCATATTTAACCCTATAATTTGAGGTATAGCTCAAATTGTGACGTGTTGGAGCAAATCTGAGCCCGGATTTGGATTCAGCGGCCCAAAATCCTTCGGAGACACATAAGTTTGCTCTTGAGACAAAAAAATGTTGCGCTGTGGCTATGTACTTGTATCATAATTTAGACTTTTCTCCTAGCTTCCAGTAGTTTTGGTCCAGAAACAGGTTTAGTGAGGACGTCTGCTGTTTGTAAGTTTCATGACACGTGTTGCAATGGGATCGATTTCAGTTCTACTTGTTCTCGTACGAAATGGTGGCGAATATCTATGTGTTTGCTTCGTCATTGCAAAATCAGCGTTCATTGCCTTGGCCCGCAACAACGCCATGCTTGCAATCCCCGGTGAAATTCTGACAGATTTCCTATCATGGCTTGCTACATTTCAACTAGCCCCAAGCCAAAACAAACTTGCCAGCTGTCGTTCTCTTTTCCAATATGGCGGATTGTATAATCTGGCATATTGGATTACCTTCCCTATACTTACCTTGCTTTGAACCATGGCTTCTTCGAAACCTGTGGAAAGATGTAGTGCAACCATCTACCCACCGGCTTCACAGTACTGTTACTGTAATAACAGCCATCAACGACGTAGCCAAGAGCACCATCGGGCACTTGTGAGAGCAGAGCAATTTTGGAGAAGAACACATTTCTGGTGGTAATGCTGCATCACAGAACCCGGCAGAACGAGGAACGTTACAAACGGAAGTGGAAACAGCAGACCCGCCTCTTTTGGAAGCCTGGAAGAAGCAGAATGCGAAGAAATTGAATTACTGTGCCGTTCCCAAGAAACACGAAAGTTCTACCAAAAGCTCAACGAATCCCGCATCGGGTCCTTACGGCTGACAACAATGTGAGTCGTGAAATTCGAAGGTACATTATCAGTGGAAGTCGTGTCTTGATTTGATTCACCCCGCATCAAATGCACCATGTACAAAACGGTGATTCTTTACGGACACGAGACATGGACCATGCTCGAGGAGGATCTGCATTTTCTGCATTCTGCAAGCACTTGTGAGTTTTCGAACGACGCGTGCTAAGGAAGATCTATGCAGCTATGCAGGTATGCAAGAGAACAAATGTTCTTCAAAGCTTGTATGGAAATGCATTCTTTCACTGCGCAGGCTGTGCCAAGGGAATTCAGTAAACTTATACTGGGTTCCAGGTCACTGTGGCATTGAAGGGAATGAAATGGCAGACGAGCTTGCTAAAAGTGGTTCTAATTTACAGTTTGCTGGCCCAGAACCATTCTGCGGTATATCAAACTGTACAATAAAAATTGACCTGAAATGCTGGGCTGAGCAGAGGGTGATATCCAATTGGATGAATGTCAAAAATTGCAATCAGTCAAAACGATTTATAACACCAAATGCTTATAAAACCAAAAAAAAACTCTTAGAGCTCAACAAGAGAGCTCTATGTACATACACTGGCCTAGTAACTGGACACTGCCTGAGCAGGTATCACTTGGAAAATATTGGCTAGATTCAGAGTGATATCTGTCGTTTTTGTAATAAGGGACGTGAAACCTCGGAACATCTGCTTTGCAGTTGTGGTGCTTTATACATGCGCAGGCATGTAAAGCAAATAGTGGTTGCTAGCAACCCTGGTCTGCAGAACCTGGGAAGGTCTTGGAGTTTATCAATTCCATTGCATCTGACTGGGAGACGACGCGTCGTGGCAGTAGCTGATTACATGACACATGGTAAATAGCTGACTAGATGCGAATATCAAAACGGGACATGCCACAAAAGTTCAGCCTATTGGACGCAGTGGCTTAATTTCCCCAACAGAGGAGGAAAAAAAATGCAAGATAACGGAGTGTGGCGAAGAAGGATGAACCACGAGCTCGCTGCCCTCTACGACGAACCCAGTATCCAGAAGATGGCCAAATCCGGAAGAATACGTTGGGCAGCGCATGGTGCAAGAACCACTATTGGTCCGGTTAACACAAGAATGCGTGGAGCGCATAGAACGCGATGGGCGGACCAAGTGGAGCGTGATCAGGCGAGCATTGGGCGTGACCGAGGATGGAGAACGGATACCGAGTAGTGTGGGTTACTGTTGTTGATTATGTCTTATCTTAATGTGACGTTGATCAAGCAAATGTATGAAAAGAAACTTGATGGGATGCTTGACCAATGTGGGTTATGACAAAGACAGTGCAATAAAGTAACAAGTAACTATTTGGGTACAAGCAAATTTCTTTTCGTAGCAAATGGATAGTCCTTTTTATTACTGTACAAACAGGAGTTGAAAATTGAAACGTTTATTATAGAATATACACAGCAGTTGAATAACCGCTAGGTGAGAAAATCGTGATTGACACAAAAAATATCACAGAATGGTGTGAATCGATGTCAACGCAGTTCATTGATTAAGCTTTCGTAATACGCACGCAGTAACAAACAACCGACGTAGTGAACGGAAAGTAATAGCAATCATTTGACGCCGAATGAATCAATCGATTAACCCACTAAGCCGAAGACCCAGTTCGTTTTGCCACGCAAAGCTTTGCAACTTTTTATGCGCCAAATTTACAACACTTCTTGCTGTGTGCTACTTGAAATCTAAGCAGCTAGATATGTTCAACAGCAAAAAAAAAATCAAACCATACCAAAACCGATACGAAAATCAAAATGATACGAGAAATGGAAAGTGTACGTGCTACAAACGATTCATAAAGCAACAAATTGCTTCTATCAATTTGCCATCCTCCTTCGCACATTTCTTCGAGCAAATTGCTGCGCAATGATACTCGAAACTTGCCGAATATGTATGCTGCCGTGCCGCCGCCGGTCCAACATGGGCCGGCCAAAACAAAGACCCGCGCGCCGCGAACAAGCGGTCAAACATGCGCGCGAACTTCGGGAGGAAAGAAATTTAAAGCTCCGAACCGAAAGCGTGGTTGCGCTGCGCTGGCCTTACCTATGCGAAAGTGCTGAAAATTGAGGAAGGTTGCGGATCCGGGTGGAAGCGGTGGAAGATATTTAAAATTGCTGTGCCTGGTGCTAGGCTATGATCTCCACCAGCAACGCGATTTCATATTTCGATTTACCGTTGCTGGACGGGCACGTTTTGCGCTTTGCGTTGATGAGCCAAAGTTGAATAGTTGAGTAGATTGAATAGAGACTCATTAGGGGAGACGAAACTGCGAGTTTTCTTTAGTGGGTTTTAGCTGGAGTGGACAATACCAAACATTTTTTCTCGTATTTTAATCGGGGTGTCGGGATTGATACCAGAGAATAAAGATTTAAATTCTCACAAAACTATCCAACGTTTGTATTTCGTATTTTTGAGTCATGCAGCCTCACCTTTTTTCATGGTTTTACAACTTCGGGAATTTGTTAAAAGATTTCAATAATAGGTATCTTCAAGATCGTAGAATTTTACAAACTTTGAGGATAGTGAGACCATTTTGGCAGGGTTTCAATTTTCGGAACTTTTCCGCGATGAATCAGTAAAGTGAAAACTAGATAATGGAGTATCCAGAAATGACGAAGCATTTTTTGGCCAATTCTTGCCACCCCCTCTCTCCTCGGTAGCGTATTTTCCTATACCTATATATAGATAGTATGCAACATCAATTTCCGGCGGAAGAAACCCAACCCCCTGGGGAATTCTGAACTGTTAGAATTGAGCACATTGAAACAGAAATAAATTGTGAAATTGAAAACCTTAACCATTTTTAATGAAAATTCAAGCAGTGTAAGCATTCCAGCTTTACAGTTAATATTAAACATAATAAAAATAGTCTTAACTCACTTGGCCGTCTTCAGCAGCGGGTGGTTACTGCCGACCAACTTTCGCAAATGAAGCGCCACATTGGCTATCTCGTCGCTCAGCAGCCACCGTAGACTCAGGAAAGACGTCGGATAGCCAACGATTTTCTCCGCCTCACTAACGGCCCGATTCCAGTCGTGCTTCTGGACCGCCTTGGTAGCCGTGGCCAACTTTTCCCCGGTGATCGTACTGGATGTGATCGGCCGTCGACCATCGACAAGATTCCCAGCTCCAACCGCCAAAATCCTTCTGGATACACTGTAACTAGTTCCCAGCGCTAGCTGTTGCCTCAAGCAGACACTGTACACTCTCCGGAATGCCATCATGTATGTTCGCTGTCACCGTTGACCCCGATATCACTTCACTTGGACACACGCTAACCTCGCTAGATTTTTGGACACGCACTAATCTCACCTCTTCAATCTCGTTTCAAATCACCGCCAACGAGTGGTGAACCGCGATAGAAAGTACACAACCTTACGCCAAGAAATTCGAAACCGCCGACCGGTAGCCGCCGAGTCCCTTGTAGATTGGTAACGAGTTTTGCTTTTCGTTCGTTTTTTAATGTGCCTATCGTAATTAATTTCGGCAATGGAAACGGCCTAGGCGCGAAGCTTTGCCAAACAAATGGACCGCTCAGTCGGACTGCCCGCGCTGGACTATCCCGCGAGGTGCGTAGTGGCAACGGTTCAAGTGATAGAGCGCCAAGCCAACTTCGCACCGAAAGCACATTTTTTGCAGCGTTGGCAGATAGACAGGTTTCGTCTTACAATATCGGCAAACCTTTTTGTGCGCCGATATCGAGGTTTCTATATTTGATGATAAATTGTGTTCGATAATGTTATGCAGAGCCAGTCACTGAACCAGACTAGGAAGCGACACATTAACATTTTTAAATCTCCATCATAGGTTAAGACATGTGCGACATGTCAAACTTCGTGAATTTATGAGACAAATTCATTGGAAGCTACTTGGAGCCTTTTTTAACCGGAGCCACATTCCCGGATCTTCCGGCCACCTGGTTCCCCGGGAAAGTCGCCAATTTCTGATCAGTTGAGAATCCTGCTTTGTGGTATGTAAAACTTCATGAACTTACGGGACAACTTCATTGAGAGCAATTTCGAACATTTTTGGTCACACTCACCACATTAACGAATCTTCCAGTCGCCTGGTTTCCCCGGAGCAGAAGCTTGTTTCGCGACATGTCAAATTTTATGATTTTACGAAACAGATTATTGAATTAATTGACATTTGTTTATTTGTTATTTCATTAGCAATTTTTACTGAATTGGATTGGAAATTTTAGGCTTCATGAATTTATTTCTTCCGGCATAGTTCTGAAAATGTTTTAGTTATTCCTTCTGTATAATTCTTCCAGATATTTTATTTGGGTTTCGTACAAAAGTTCCTTCTCTTCTCATATTCCTCAAAGATTTTTTTGTGAGATTCTTCAGGGAATTTCTTCAGGGATTTCTTTTTGAGATACTTCTAGAATGTATCCGGTTATTCTTTCTTGGCATTTCTTCTGTGATATCTTGTGGAGCTCCTCAAAAATGCCCCACTGAAATTACACATGAATATCTAGACTGCACTGCCTTAGTTCCCCTAATGTTTTCCAATTTAAAAACTATTTTGTCCTTGACATAAAACATTGTTGTGTTTCTAATAAATTCCCTCTGAGAGTTATTCAGAAAATTTAGGGAAAAAATCTGTACAGATCTTTTCTCATATTCCTCAAGGAGTTCTTGGAATCCCTCAAGATGTTTATTTTATAATTTCTAGTTGAGTTCCTTCTGGAATTTTGGCAGAAACTTTCAAAGGGATCATAGAAGATTTTTGGTGGAATTCCACAAGAAAATTCTGAAACAAAAATTAACAGAAGGAACTCCATTAGAAATGCCGGAACCCTAGAATATCGGTTCCGGGTCATTTGGCCGAACGCCAATTGGCCGAATGCCGTTTGGCCGCACGCCATTTGGCCGAAAGGGTTATTTGGCCGAATGCCGTTTGGCCGAAAAATAAATAATGATCTTAAGTGACTATGCCACTGTTCCTCGCATCAGTGTAACTCGAAAGAACAGCTCGAATGAAGTAAATATTTCTGATGATCATATTGGTAGTTAGAATGCCAAAAACTTCCTCTGAATCCTTTGATTATAATTCGGCCAAACTACTTATTCGGCCAGATGGCATTCGGCCAAATGGCGTTCGACCAAACGGCCGGACACCTAGAATATCACAGCGTGACAAAAAAATAACTATTGGTCTGTCTCAAGAGCAAGCTTATGTGTCTCTGACAGATTTTGGGCCGCTGAATCCGAATCCGGGCTCAGATTTGCTTTAGCACGTTACAATTTTGAGCTATACCTCAATTTATAGGGCAAAATATGTGGTTTTGGGCTTTTTTGACTGCAAGCAATTAAGGAATCAAAAGGTTATTGGTCAATTAATATCTAAATTCACGACTCATGCAAAATGCATTTTACACAATCGAATTTGAAAGTTTTAAGCGATTCATTTTAGGTACGATATTTCCCATACAAATCACCCTCCAAAAGTTTTGCGCTTAAATCTGTCACATTTGGCTTGGTAAAATGAAATATTTTGCATGAGTCAGTAATTTAAATGTTAATTGACCAATTTACCTTTTGATTGCTTAAAAAAATATTTGCATACTTAATGACTTGCAGTCAAAAAACTCCAAAATCGAATATTTTACCCTATAAACTGAGGTATAGCTCATAATAGTGACATGCTAGAGCAAATCTGAGCCCAGATTCGAATTCAGCGGCCCAAAATCTGTCAGAGACACAAAGGTTTGCTCTTGAGACTAAAAATGTAGCACTGTGTCTTTGAAGAAACTTCTGAAAGGATTATTGAAAGAGTTCCTGAGGATATTTCATGAGGATCTTTATTGATTATTTATGAATCCTTTTCTGGAGTATTTTTTTTTTTAATTTCTTTGTATTTGTGAGTATTTTTCTGGAGTACCTCCTGCAGTTATTCGTGCATTTTTTTCAAGATTCACTTCTGGTATTCCTCCAGAACTAGCTCCAGATATTTATTCTAGTATTCCGTCAAAAGGTTCTTCTGAGATTTTCCAAAACTTCCTGGACGTGCAAGGGGTAGATTAGAAGAGAATGAGTGACGAAACATGTTTCACAGTCGTGGAACTGTTGGTTATCTCGTTCTGCCACCCGTTTTGTCTTGGTCCGTTGCGGTCTAGGCTACGATCAGGCCTAGCAGGTAGCAGTTCGATAGGTTCTACGTACGATCGCCTCTCGATCGCCGGTCCGCTGTTATTTGTACATAATTAAATTAGATTGAAATATACCGCCGCGAAGACAAGAGATCTTTCGTCGTTTTCTGTTCGCGTAAATAAAGTGTTTCAATCCAAGTCCGTCGCGAGTTTTTAACATAGTGTCCGAAAACCGTTACAACGTGAACACTTCCCAGTACTATTTCTCTTGGAGGTTCTCGTGAGATATTCTCTAAGATCCAAGGACTGAAAGTCTTTATAATATAGCTAAATCAATCAATCGATCTAAGATTCATATTTTTTGGGATTCCTCAAGAAGTCCCTACTCAGATCCTTCAAAGAAAATCTTTCAACAAGTTCCATCTAAAATTTTTCCTGAAGATCCTTCTGAAATTTCTTCAGTAGTGCCTCCTGCTGATATATCTCAAGAAATTACTATTGGAATCTTAATGGGATCTTCAGGAAGAACACACGAAGGATCTACAGGTGCAATCCTAGAAAAAAAAGTTTAGTAATTCCAGACATTTCAAAGGAACATCGAGTAAAAAGCCAAAAACGATCTCTTTGAAAAAGTTCTCTGAAGAAGTCTCTGGAGAAATCTCACACAAAATAATCCGTGAAGAAAAATATCAGAAAAAAAAATCAGAAGCAATATGCCTAAACACTACTACAAGATTACCAGCAGAATCTGCAAGTGTAGAAGAATCTCTCTGGATTTTGAAGATTCAGTGGGATTTTTTTGCAGAGATCAGGGAAAAAATATCTCGAGGTAGGTACCCCAGAAGAAATTCGTTGAAATATTCCCAGAAACAATTCCGGGAAGAAAACCGAGCTTCCAGAGCTCCTTGAAGAATTTTAGGCAGATCGCTGCAGAACTCCAGAATTCTATCCAGGAGAAACCCTATAAAGAAATCTGTATAGTACCTCTAAAGAATCGTTTATCCTGTCTGTTATGTCTGAATCTGTCCGTGACTCCCAGAAGAGATATCAAAAACTGAATGAAATGCAGGATACTGTAATTACTGACTAGCTCAATAGGGGAGCCTTCCCGAGAATCCCTGAAACAACACCTCAGGGTTGGCATGCTTTTCGACCCAGGTAATCGCGGCACGGGCATTGAATATTAGCACTGTCGTACAGAAAAAACTCACGTCATTTCACATTTCTACACATTCATTCCCGGAATTTTCTGGCGTCCTTACCCTCCACTTTCCCACATTCTTATATCCTACTCTAACCTGTCTCTTTCCTTTCTTCAATTCTTCGTGGCATTACGTTCTCGGCGCTCCAGTAGTCTTCGGGGTAGCGACGGTGGCTTCCATATGCCCTTGTAATCTTCGGGCTGCCGAGTATGTTGACGGACTCGGTCAAGACGGGACTTGTCGGAACTATTCCAACGTAGGGGGGGGGGATCTTGAGCACTTCCATTCGGAACCGAAGTTATGTTCCAAAACAGCGCAGCGGGGTACTACGAATTCGGGTTGAAATACTAGGACCAAATAGATTGGTACAGGAAAAACCAATTACGTGTTGTTCTTCTATGCTTCACTTGTATTTCCATCTCCATTTTCAACACTTTCTATGGGGGCACAACCACCCACACGACCACTAACTGAAACCTCTCAGGTTGATGGTTCTTCTGCGAGTGTCAAGAATCATGGAGTCCAAATGGGTCACTGTCCCTCATACTCGGTTAGCAACCTTGACCATTCGTGTCCCTGTCTCATCATCGTGTCCGTTAATCCGTCCATCTTTGTCTCTTCATCACCATTACTTCCAGGCTATCAACAGGATCTGCTTATCCTTCTGGTGATAGGATTTGGACACTGGTGGGGTAGTATGGTAGACTGTTTAACTACACTTTTTTTGTACAATACACGAGTCCAATTCATACAAAACCTCAAAAACACCCCACACTGAACTGCGAATACTTACAATACATACAGGAGAAATTGTAGAAGAAATTCCAGCCACTTTCCCAAGGGAACACGGTGGCCGCAAATTTCTGGAACTTGGCCCTTTACAATGTTTTGGATGATTCCATGTGGATTTTCTAAAGGAACACTTTCGAAACATCCCTGGAAAAAATCCTATTGGAATTTCAGAAGGATTTTTTAAACATTTTTATTTTTGTCAAGTTTTCCCTTATTCTAGTTCTTTACACATCTCTGGAGAAATTCCTGAAGAAAACCATGGATACCTTTTTGAAGGATTTCTTGGAGAGAATACTGGGAGGAATCCTTGGAGAAATTTCTGAAAAATCCTTTGAGGAACTCCAAGACAAATTCATTCCTACCTGGAATTATACCTAAATGAATTCCTGGAGGAATCCCTAGGAGAATTCCTGGAGGAATCCCTGGAGGAATTCCAAGAGAAATCCCTGGATGAATTCCAAGAGAAATCCCTGGAGGAATTCCAAGAGAAATCCCTGGAGGAATTCCAAGAGAAATCCCTGGAGGAATTCCAAGAGAAATCCCTGGAGGAATTCCAAGAGAAATCCCTGGAGGAATTCCAAGAGAAATCCCTGGAGGAATCTCTGGAGGAATTCCTGGGAGAATCGCTGGAGGAATTCCTGGATAATTCCCTGGAGAAATTCCTGAAGGAATCCCTGGAGGAATTCCTGAAGGAATCCCTGGAGGAATTCCTGAAGGAATCCCTGGAGGAATTCCTGAAGGAATCCCTGGAGGAATTCCTGAAGGAATCCCTGGAGGAATTCCTGAAGGAATCCCTGGAGGAATTCCTGAAGAAATCCCTGGAGGAATTCATGAAGGAATCTCTGGAGGAATTCCTGAAGGAATACCTGGAGGAATTCCTGAAGAAACCCCTGGAGGAATTCCTGAAGGAATCCTTGGAGGAATTCCTGAAGGAATTCCTGGAGGAATCCCTGGAGGAACCCCTGGATAATTCCCTGGAGAAATTCCTGAAGGAATCCCTGGAGGAATTCCTGAAGGAATCCCTGGAGGAATTCCTGAAGGAATCCCTGGAGGAATTCCTGAAGGAATCCCTGGAGGAATTCCTGAAGGAATCCCTGGAGGAATTCCTGAAGGAACCCCTGGAGGAATCCCTGGAGGAACCCCTGGATAATTCCCTGGAGAAATTCCTGAAGGAATCCCTGGAGGAATTCCTGAAGGAACCCCTGGAGGAATTGCTGAAGGAATCCCTGGAGGAATTCCTGAAGGAATCCCTGGAGGAATTCTTGAAGGAATCCCTGGAGGAATTCCTGAAGGAATCCCTGGAGGAATTCCTGAAGGAATCCCTGGAGGAATTCCTGAAGGAATCCCTGGAGGAATTCCTGAAGGTATCCCTGGAGGAATTCCTGAAGGAATTCCTGGAGGAATTCCTGTAGGAATTCCTGGAGGAATTCCTGTAGGAATCCCTGGAGGAATTCCTGAAGAAATCCCTGGAGGAATTCCTGAAGGAATCCCTGGAGGAATTCCTGAAGGAATTCCTGGAGGAATTCCTGAAGGAACCCCTGGAGGAATTCCTGAAGGAATTCCTAGAGGAATCCCTGGAGGAATTCCTGGATAATTCCCTGGAGAAATTCCTGAAGGAATCCCTGGAGAAATTCCTGAAGGAATCCCTGGAGAAATTCCTGAAGGAATCCCTGGAGAAATTCCTGAAGGAATCCCTGAAGAAATTCCTGAAGGAATCCCTGGAGGAATTCCTGAAGGTATCCCTGGAGGAATTCCTGAAGGTATCCCTGGAGGAATTCCTGAACGAATCCCTGGAGGAATTCCTGAAGGAATCCCTGGAGGAATTCCTGAAGGAATCCCTGGAGGAATTCCTGAAGGAATCCCTGGAGGAATTCCTGAAGGAATCCCTGGAGGAATTCCTGAAGGAATCCCTGAAGGAATTCCTGAAGGAATCCCTGGAGGAATTCCTGAAGGAATCCCTGGAGGAATTCCTGAAGGAACCCCTGGAGGAATTCCCGAAGGAATCCCTGGAAGAATTCCTGAAGGAATTCCTGGAGGAATTCCTGAAGGAACCCCTGGAGGAATTCCTGAAGGAATTCCTAGAGGAATCCCTGGAGGAATTCCTGGATAATTCCCTGGAGAAATTCCTGAAGGAATCCCTGGAGAAATAAACGTGCACAGCCCACACTCCGGAAGTACTGATGATGACAAGGACGCATTTTACGCGCAGCTCGAACGTGAGTACGATCGCTGCCCAAGCCACGACGTCAAGATCATCATAGGAGATTTGAACGCTCAGGTAGGCCAGGAGGAGGAATTCAGACCGACGATTGGTAAGTTTAGCGCCCACCAGCAAACGAACGAAAACGGCCTACGACTCATTGATTTCGCCGCCTCCAAAAATATGGCCATACGTAGCACCTTTTTCCAACACAGCCTCCCTTATCGTTACACCTGGAGATCACCACAGCAGACGGAATCTCAAATCGACCACGTTCTGATTGACGGACGGCACTTCTCCGACATTATCGACGTCAGGACCTATCGTGGCGCCAACATCGACTCCGACCACTATCTGGTGATGGTCAAACTGCGCCCAAAACTCTCCGTCATCAACAATGTACGGTACCGGCGACCGTCACGGTACAACCTAGAGCGACTGAAGCAACCGGATGTCGCCTCAGCATACGCGCAGAATCTCGAAGCCGCGTTGCCAGACGAGGGCGAGCTCGATGAGGCCCCTCTAGAGGACTGCTGGAGTACAGTGAAAGCAGCCATCAACGACGCAGCCGAGAGCACCATCGGATACGTGGAACGGAATCGACGGAACGAATGGTTCGACGAAGAGTGCAGAACGGTTTTGGAGGAAAAGAATGCAGCGAGTGCGGTAATGCTGCAGCAAGGGACTCGACAGAACGTGGAACGTTATAAACAGAAGCGGAAACAGCAGACCCGCCTCTTTCGGGAGAAAAAGCGCCGCCTGGAAGAAGCGGAGTGTGAAGAAATGGAACTGCTGTGCCGTTCCCAAGAAACACGGAAGTTCTATCAGAAGCTCAACGCATCCCGCAACGGCTTCGTGCCGCGAGCCGAAATCTGCAGGGATAAAGACGGAGGCCTCTTGACGGACGGACGTGAGGTGATCGAAAGGTGGAAGCAGCACTTCGATCAGCACCTGAACGGCGTGGAGAACGTAGGCGCGGGAGCCCACGGCAACGGAGGAAACGACGACGCCAGTGCAGCGGAGGACGGAAACGAACCAACTCCCACGCTGAGGGAAGTTAAGGATGCCATTCACCAGCTCAAAACCAACAAAGCAGCTGGTAAGGATGGTATCGCAGCTGAACTCATCAAGATGGGCCCAGAAAAGTTGGCCACCTGTTTGCATCGGCTGATAGTCAGGATCTGGGAAACCGAACAGCTACCGGAGGAGTGCAAGGAAGGGGTAATCTGCCCCATTCACAAGAAAGGCGACCATTTGGAATGTGAGAACTTCAGGGCGATCACTATTTTGAATGCTGCCTACAAAGTGCTATCCCAGATCATCTTCCGTCGCCTGTCACCTAAAACAAATGAGTTCGTGGGAAGTTATCAAGCCGGCTTCATCGACGGCCGGTCGACAACGGACCAGATCTTTACCGTACGGCAAATCCTCCAGAAATGCCGGTCCCAACGCATCACCTGTTCATCGACTTCAAAGCGGCATACGACAGTATCGACCGCGCAGAGCTATGGAGAATCATGGACGAAAACGGCTTTCCTGGGAAGCTGACTAGACTGATTAAAGCAACGATGGACGGTGTGCAAAACTGCGTAAGGGTTTCGGGTGAACTATCCAGTTCATTTGAATCTCGCCGGGGACTGAGACAAAGTGATGGACTCTCATGCCTACTCTTCAACATCGCTTTGGAAGGTGTGATGCGACGAGCCGGGCTCAACAGCCGAGGAACGATTTTCACAAAATCCGGTCAATTTGTGTGCTTTGCGGACGACATGGACATTATTACAAGAACATTTGGAACGGTGGCAGAGCTGTACACCCGCCTGAAACGCGAAGCAGCAAAGGTCGGACTGGTGGTGAATGCCTCAAAAACAAAGTACATGCTGGTAGGCGGAACCGAAAACGACCGGATCCGTCTGGGTAGTAATGTTACGATAGACGGGGATACTTTCGAGGTGGTGGAGGAATTCGTCTACCTCGGATCCTTACTGACGGCTGACAACAACGTGAGCCGTGAAATTCGGAGGCGCATCATCAGCGGAAGTCGGACCTACTACGGGCTCCAGAAGAAACTGCGGTCGAAAAAGATTCACCCACGCACCAAATGCACCATGTACAAAACGCTAATAAGACCGGTGGTCCTCTACGGGCACGAAACATGGACCATGCTCGAGGAGGACCTGCAAGCACTCGGAGTTTTCGAGCGACGCGTGCTAAGAACGATCATCGGCGGTGTGCAGGAGAACGGTGTGTGGCGGAGAAGAATGAACCACGAGCTCGCTGCACTTTACGGCGAACCCAGCATCCAGAAGGTGGCCAAAGCCGGAAGGATACGGTGGGCAGGGCATGTTGCAAGAATGCCGGACAACAACCCTGCCAAGCTGGTGTTTGCAACTGATCCGGTTGGCACAAGAAGGCGTGGAGCGCAGAGAGCACGATGGGCGGACCAGGTGGAACGTGACTTGGCGAGCATTGGGCGCGACCGAGGATGGAGAGCGGCAGCCACGAACCGTGTATTATGGAGAAATATTGTTGATTCAGTTTTATCTTGAATTTGATGTAATACTAAATAAATGAAATGAAATGAATGAACCCCTGGAGGAATTCCTGAAGGAATCCCTGGAGGAATTCCTGAAGGAATTCCTGGAGGAATCCCTGGAGGAATTCCTGGAGGAATCGCTGGAGGAATTCCTGGAGGAATCCCTGGATCATTCCCTGGAAGAATTCCTGAAGGATTCCCTGGAGGAATTCCTGAAGGATTCCCTGGAGGAATTCCTGAAGGAATCCCTAGAAGAATTCCTGGAGGAATTCCTGGAGGAATCCCTGAAGGAATCCCTGGAGGAATTCCTGATGGAATCCCTGGAGGAATTCCTGAAGGAATCCCTGGAGGCATTCCTGAAGGAATCCCTGGAGGAAGTTTCTGAAGGAATCCCTGGAGGAATTCTTGAAGGAATCCCTGGAGAAATTCCTGAAGGAATCTCAGGAGGAATTCCTGAGGGAATCTCAGGAGGAATTCCTGGAGGAATTCCTGGAGGAATCCCTGGAGGAATTCCTGGAGGAATCCCTGGAGGAATTCCTGGAGGAATCCCTGGAGGAATTCCTGGAGGAATCCCTGGAGGAATTCCTGGAGGAATCCCTGGAGGAGTTCCTGGAGGAATCCCTGGAGGAGTTCCTGGAGGAATCCCTGGAGGAGTTCCTGGAGGAATCCCTGGAGGAGTTCCTGGAGGAATCCCTGGAGGAGTTCCTGGAGGAATCCCTGGAGGAGTTCCTGGAGGAATCCCTGGAGGAGTTCCTGGAGGAATCCCTGGAGGAGTTCCTGGAGGAATCCCTGGAGGAATCCCTGGTGGAATCCCTGGAGGAGTTCCTGGAGGAATCCCTGGAGGAATCCCTGGAGGAATCCCTGGAGGAATCCCTGGAGGAATCCCTGGAGGAATCCCTGGAGGAATCCCTGAATGAATCCCTGGAGGAATCCCTGGAGGAATCCCTGGAGGAATTCCTGGAGGAATCCCTGGAGGAATTCCTGGAGGAACCCCTGGAGGAATTTCTGGAGGAATCCCTGGAGGAATCCCTGACTTTTCGTGAGAATAGTATCTTCTCCGTATCCACTGGTGCATGCTCCGTGTGTCCCTTGTATAGTGTTAAGTTTCATTCAGTCTGCGCAGCCTTTGGCTGAAGACGGTGTCCGCGCTTTTTTTGTGCATCAAAAGTGACACTGGCATAGAAGTACTGCGTCAGTTTTGGCCATATTCTCAACTTTGATTCTATTTTGGGCAATCACGTGTATTTCTTATGGGAATGGCCGAATTAGAAGCACCCTTATATTAGAATCTAGTAGTAAAAATAAAATTTTGCTGATTCAAATCGCAACAGGCTGAATAACACACTATGGCCAAAACATCCGACTGGCTAAAACTGAAGCTTCTATCCTACTGCAACTTATTCCCTGGAGAGTAATTTACTGCAGCTTGATGCCTGGCCTATGCGGTAATTTGTGATTTAAACGAGATGTCAAATAGAAAACAAACTAACATCACTGCTTTTGAAATAAATCAAAAGTCTCACATTACTCACATCTAATGCCACAGTTCAAACTATTCCGCGCTTATGCATCGAACTTGCGTCTACGGTCTATACCAGCGCGTCAGCTATTTGGAGTAGCCCAACCCTTCAACAGATTCTCTTCAGTGCAATTTAATCGCTTCCTCCACCAATCCACAGGAAGCGCGAGCTTGCTGCACAGAAGCACATTAAATATTTTGACCATCTAATTATGTAGCCGGTAGCCGGCAAGCCGCTCACTTGTAGCAAACGTTCAAGCTCAGAGAAAATGCACTGCTGCTGAGTAAAGTCTCCACTCCAAGTCGCCATAAGGTAGCATGGTGGGGTGCGTATTAAAAAGTCTCCACAAAAGCTGTTCGAGAGATTTGGGTCCGTACGCAAACCATGGCAACTTGTTTGTAGACAGGGGGTGGTTCTCATAGACAAAATCTGCTGTTTGTGATGACCAAAGCTGGATTTATGTGGTTTATGAACAACCCTTGTGCTGCGGTAATTGTGCTTGGTAGTGGCTTAGCTCGCGTACTCACCTTCGATTGAATTCATTTATCAAACGACTCCGTCGTTTACCACATCAATTTGTTTAACTTCTCTAAACGAAAATGAAACTCAAAGTTTATAAATACTTTTGAGTTCTATTCGTTCGTCTGTCCGTTGGTTCACTCGCTCACCATCATCGATGGGTGAGAAATGCCAAATCAGAAGAAAAACAGCCATCCAGCACGCCTCTCGAAAAGGTTAATTATGCCAGAGCCAGAGGTGCGACCGTTCGAGAGCTGCGCTGCGTAGGCAACGAATCGGATTTCGATTCAAAGCACCATACTCTTCGCAAACACTGACTGACGGTCACCACCACCGGAATCAGCTAATTTAAAATGCGTGCAACGTGATACGCTTTCGTTTGTATTCATAACATAGGAGTAAATTGATAACACGCTTATAATATGATCAGTGTCAATTTGTTCATAAATTCATAGAGACAATCACACAATGGTTTCATATGGCGGAACTGTCATGGCAGGGAAATCATGCCGTTTGCGTATACGTGCTCGTATGCCTTGATTCGTGTTTGAGCCGAACATCTTTTGCATTTCAATGCAAATTGCACCACTATTATTCCGGCCATTGAAAGCCGATGTGGTACATTTGTAGTTTTTGCTTTTCACAAAACAGGTGTTAATGATATTTTGATGATATCTTTAAATGCTTCAATCTAATGATACTATTTTCAAAATATGTGCTGTGTGTAAAATAGTGTTGGCATATATTGAATGGTAGACAGACAGACAGACAGACAGACAGACAGACAGACAGACAGACAGACAGACAGACAGACAGACAGACAGACAGACAGACAGACAGACAGACAGACAGACAGACAGACAGACAGACAGACAGACAGACAGACAGACAGACAGACAGACAGACAGACAGACAGACAGACAGACAGACAGACAGACAGACAGACAGACAGACAGACAGACAGACAGACAGACAGACAGACAGACAGACAGACAGACAGACAGACAGACAGACAGACAGACAGACAGACAGACAGACAGACAGACAGACAGACAGACAGACAGACAGACAGACAGACAGACAGACAGACAGACAGACAGACAGACAGACAGACAGACAGACAGACAGACAGACAGACAGACAGACAGACAGACAGACAGACAGACAGACAGACAGACAGACAGACAGACAGACAGACAGACAGACAGACAGACAGACAGACAGACAGACAGACAGACAGACAGACAGACAGACAGACAGACAGACAGACAGACAGACAGACAGACAGACAGACAGACAGACAGACAGACAGACAGACAGACAGACAGACAGACAGACAGACAGACAGACAGACAGACAGACAGACAGACAGACAGACAGACAGACAGACAGACAGACAGACAGACAGACAGACAGACAGACAGACAGACAGACAGACAGACAGACAGACAGACAGACAGACAGACAGACAGACAGACAGACAGACAGACAGACAGACAGACAGACAGACAGACAGACAGACAGACAGACAGACAGACAGACAGACAGACAGACAGACAGACAGACAGACTGTGTAAATCCCTTTAACACAACTGATGTGCAGCGAAAATTATATGATCTCACAAGATTGTTTATGCTGTGCAGGAGACAACGGCTATGGAAGAAAAGACTACGCCAATACAGCAGGAGACAGAAATTATTCAAGGAACTTATACCACTCTGACTCTCATGCTGTCTGCCTATCTGCTTATAAATGCTTCTCAACATACCTCTACCGACCTGACATGCAAAATACTCATAAGGAAGACTTTGGTAGTGCAGTGCGACGACGGAGACTAAGTCGTTCAGGAAACCGCAAAACGTACTTCTTTTCCAGCATTCGTCATTCGTGTCAAACCCATAAACCCAACTAAGACCGCCAACCCGACCTGGCCATCTCTCCTGGCTCCGAACTGTATGCGTGTAAATGAATATTTAATAATAAATCTTCCCACCTTTTTACTACACCAACAACGGTTGTTGTTTGTAGAGAGTAGACTACTACGAGCACCACCGTTCATGACTTGTTTGTGTTACACAACCCGCCGGAGCCGGGTCTCCGTGTGAGTCCTAGAAAAATGGTAAAGCTGTGTGTAACCGGTTCCGAAAGTATTCAATAGGCTGGTTAGTCGGTAACATAGAGCAGCCGCCACCGGCAGGTAATAGGACAAGCCTTATCGAGTAGGCATCTGGTGGGTCCAATAGTGTCCACATGCACAACGGCGGCGGTCGGAGATCAAGTTGCAGGCAGTTGCATTCCAGCATCTGTGCGTGCATCAATGAATGGTACGACATGGTTCGTCTATCGGCTTTGCTCCAGGCCATTCATTGATAGACCGATGATTCGCCGCAATAAAACTGGTTTATTGCTGAACGTTTCACGAAACAATAAAACGTTTCGGGAGCACATCAAAGCTGGATTAACATCTCGACAGTACCAGACTGCACGTCTCCAATGGTTTTCTGTAGCGCCAACTAAAATAAGACATCTCATCACTGATTTTGTTCGCAACCAAATTAAATTCGACGATGATCAACGAGGTGCAAATTTTGAAGTGACAGCCCGTTGACGTTAACAGTAGCGGATCCACATGATAAATGGCTACCGTTGTTGGATTTTGGATATAATCCGCCAAAAAACTATTGCATTTGTCAGATTCAGTTTTGAGATTCGCGTCTTGTAAGATCACGACTAGCAACGAGTGAGTGGACCACCTCCGTGCGCTCGAAATTGATTTTACGATGCCCAGAAGGCAAACGTGCTGAAAATTGGGAGTCAGCGAACATGGAGATCCAAGCAGAATGGTGGGTAAGCGTAACGCTCATTCACAAAGTGCCTGTTGTGCCATGAAGTTCAACTTCCATCAGTTGTTTCTTATTCAAAGATGTAATAGTTTCACAAGGAATGTCATGGTACGTACTGACTTTCACTTTTTTGCACATGAAGATGAGTCATCATTTAATTGAAGTAACTGTGAACTTCTGAGTAAGTGACTTTCAAAAATCTCAAACCAAGGACTGGAGTAGTTCGTAGACTAAGAATTTGCTCAAAGAAGAGACGACGTTGAGAGGTCCAACAGTTCATCTGATAGGTACTCCCAAAAATTTGCTACACGCTAAAACTGCTCAGCACTAAAATGTGTAAGACCTACTCATAAGTGCATAATTTCCAGACCACACAAAAATGTGTGACAGTTACACATTCTCAGAAAACAGCTCGTACACTCGTTTAGATGCGAAATGTTGATTTTTTTTTTGTTTTCCAAGGTCACTAGTAAACCTAGCTAGATTGGCGTACAAAAATTTTTGCGAATTTAACGATTTTGCGGACACTGGAGCTGATTTTGTAAATGTGCAAGGGTTACACACTTTTGGTGTAGTCTGGAAATTATGCACTTTAGTGCTGAGCGGCGTTAGCGTGTATGGCAGCGAACATTCCCCCATTGCAACTAGTTCATGCTGCAACAGTCAGTGTTGAATTGTTGTTTCATAAATTGTATTATTCTTTTTATTCTTAACCCTTGTGCATTCAAAACCGTGCATTACGTCAGCGAGTTACTACCAATGTAATGCATTAAGAAGCTTAAGCTCTACGTGAACTCAACTGTTTAGCCATGAAATCTTCTACAACCTAATCTACAACTGTTCTTTTGACACTGAGACAAAGCGACTTTATATCACAAACTTGAAAATATTATTTAAGAAGTCTTCATTAAGCGGTTATTTCCGGTAGTATCTCGAAACTAGCAAAAAAAATGTAAATATAACAAACATCAATTTCTGGGCAGTTCAGCTATCAATGAAGAGCATACATACATACATTTATTTTCTCAACATAACATTTAAAGACAAGACATAATCAACAATAGTACGCCACAATATTCGGTTTGTGGCTGCCGTTCTTTATCCTCGGTCGCGCCCAATGCTCGCCAGGTCACGCTCCACCTGGTCCGCCCATCGTGCTCTCTGCGCTCCACCCCTTCTTGTGCCAACCGGATCAGTTGCAAACACCAGCTTTGCAGGGTTGTTGTCCGGCATTCCTGCAACATGTCCTGCCCATCGTATCCTTCCAGCTTTGGCCACCTTCTGGATGCTGGGTTCGCCCGAAAGTGCAGCGAGCTCGTGGTTCATCCTTCTCCGCCACACACCGTTCTTTTGCACACTGCCGAAGTTCGTCCCTAGCACGCGTCGCTCGAAAACTTCGAGTACTTGTTTGTCCTCTTCGAGCATGGTCCATGTCTCGTGTCCGTAGAGGACCACCGGTCTTATTAGCGTTATGTACATGGAGCAGTTGATGCGCGGGTGTATCTTTTTCGACCGCAGTTTCTTCTGGAGCCCGTAGTAGGCCCGACTTCCGCTGATGATGCGCCTCCGAATTTCACGGCTCACGTTGTTGTCAGCCATCAGTAAGGATCCGAGGTAGACGAATTCCTCCACCACCTCGAAAGTATCCCCGTCTATCGTCATATTACTACCTAGGCGGACCCGGTCGTGTTCGGTTCCGACTGCCAACATGTACTTTGTTTTTTCACGAACAGTCCAACCTTTGCTGCTTCACGTTTCAGGCGGGTGTATAGTTCTGTCACCGTTTCAAATGTTCTGACGGTAATGTCCATGTTGTCCGCAAAGCACACAAATTGACCAGATTATGTGAAAATCTTTTCCCGGCTGTTGAGCCCGGTTCGTCGCATCACACCTTCCAGAGCGATGTCTATGATGTCCGCTCAGCAGTAGGGCGCGGGCGGGGTTGACCCTGCCTGCCTTCCGAGGACAAAGGGAGTGGCGAGGACCACTCGGGAAACTGGATAAGCGCCAGCATGCTATTGTGATGGACTCTCCAGAGCGAGTCATCGATGTTCGTTGCTGCTAGGCTACGGCAGCTAACCTTGAGGGTGCGATATGCACTAGCCCCTCTCTGAAGCAATACCTTCTTGGTGGTTCCGGAGAGACGTAGGGTTTGGCGACCATAGGAATGTGTTTTAGTGGGTCGAGGAGAGAGTAGTAATGGCTTCTACTGGCGTTGCAGAAGACGGCCTTAACCCCACACTACCCTAACCTTCCTGTTAGGGTGTCTGATGAGCAGATTTATCCCCCTATGGTTTAGAAGGAAACAAAAAGAGCGATGTCTAAGAGTAGGCATGATAGTCCATCAACTTATCGCAGTCCTCGACGAGATTTGAATAAACTGGATAGTTCACCCGAAATCCTTACGTAGTTTTGCACACCGTTGCTTTAATCAATTTAGTCAGCTTCCCAGGAAAGCCTCTTTCGTCCATGATTTTCCATAGTTCTGTGCGGTCGATACTGTCGTATGCCACTTTATATTCGATGAACAGGTGATGCGTTGGGACCTGGTATTCACGCCATTCCTGGAGGATTGTGCCGTACGGTGAAGATCTGGTCCGTTGTCGACCGGCCGTCGATGAAGCCGGCTTGATAAATTCCCACGAACTCATTCGTTTTAGGTGACAGACAACGGAAGACGATCTGAGATAGGACTTTGTAGGCGGCATTCAAAATAGTGGTCGCTCAAAACTTCTCACATTTTAAATGATCGCCTTGCTTGTGAATGGAGCAGATTACCCCTTCCTTCCACTCCTCCGGTAACTGTTCGGTTTCCCAGATCCTGATTATCACTGACTATTAACCAGTGCTGAAAGATGGCCAACTTTGCTGGGGTCATCTTGATGAGTTCAGCTGCGATACCATCCTTACCAGCTGCTTTGTTATATTTGAGCTAATGAATGGCATCCTTAACTTTTCTCAGCGTGAGAGTTGGTTCATTTCGTTGGCGTCGTCGTTGCCGTGGTCTCTCGATTTGCGATTCTGTCTGTAGGTGGTGATCTTCAGGTGTAACGATAAGGGAGGCTGTGCTGGAAAAAGGTGCTAAGTACATACATATGTCCATATTCGTTCGTCGGCTGGTGGGCGCTGAACTTTCCAATCGTAGGTCTGAATTCCTCCTCCTGGTCTACCTGAGCGTTTAAATCTCCTATGATGATCTTGACGTCGTGGCTTGGCCAGCGGTCGTACTCGCGTTCGAGCTGCGCATAAAATGCATTCTTATCATCTTCAGTGCTTCCGGAGTGTGGGCTGTGCACGTTTATTATACTGTAGTTGAAGAGTCAACCCTTGATCCTCAACCTGCACATTCTTTCGTCGATCGGCCAGCAACCGATCACGCGCTTCTGCATATCACCCTTCACGATGGAAGCTGTTCCCAGCTCGCGTGTGTTGCCGCAGCTCTGGTAGATAACATGAGTACCTCTAAACGTTCGCATCATGGATCATATCCAAGACACCTCCTGCAGCGCTACGATGCCGAACCCGCGGTCCTTCAGTAGATCGGCGATTATGCGGGGTGAGAGATCGGCCGTTCCATGTATCGAGTTTCCAATCGCAAGTTCTTTTTGTTCGCTGGGGTCGTTGCCGTTGGTCTTGGTTCGTATTATTCTGTTGCTGATTTTCCGTAACAATGGTTTTTACGGCTGGCTCGTAGGGCCTGACACCAACCCCGTACTTTCTGGAGGACCATAGTGCACGGTTGAGCTTAGAGTCCTTCCCTGGCACTCGGACGTTGATCAACCGCCCCTAACATGGGGATCAGACGCTGTTGTGAGCCGTTCTTCCTGGAGAACAGATGCTCAGGTTTGCAGGTTTCGCTGTCAGCCTACGACCAAAGTTCCCACCGGGGTTGGTTACCCGATCTTCCTTAAGGTAGCTCGTAGTTTCCGGCCGTTACCACGCGGAGTAGGGATAGGAGTTGCTGGGCAGAGGCTAGTGGATCACAATGGGATCTGGATGCGCAGCATATCCAGCCTTTATCGTGCCACAAGGTCGTCAAGCTCAAAGATTGAGCCTTCTTTATTGCTTGTTTTATGCTTCTTTTGTCCGACAATTCTCTTCTCTGCCCCTGAAACTTCCTGGCTATTTGAAACCCCCTGAAAGCCTCTGAAACGCCCCTGTAGTCCCTTAGAACTTTCTGAAACCGTTTGAGACCGCATGAATCGCCTCGGAGAACCTCTGAAACTCTTTGACATCCTCTGAAAGCCCCTGTATTTTCCCGAGGCCATCTGAAATGCCCCTGGGATCCTATAAAACTACCTGAAACAGCCCTGGATCCCCCTAAAAGCCCCTGAATCCTCTTGAGACGCGCCAAAATGCCTCTGAACACCCATGTAACCTTCCTAAATCCTTCTGAGACTCTCTGAAACCCTCTTTAGAGTCCCTGAAACCCTCCTTAACCCACTGAGGCTTCCTGAAACGCCCCTAAAATCACCTGCATTCTAAAACGTCCTGACACCTCCTGAAACGGCTCTTAGAGTGCCCATAAATCCACCTAAGATCCCCAGAAACGGCCCTGAAACACCATGAAATCCCCTTTTTTAGCCCTCTAAAATGTCACGCATTTCTGAAATACTCCCTGATACCCATTAGTTGACAATTTTCGACTGTTGAATTTTATTTTTAGTAGTATTTTTATTTTTGTCATGACTGGAAAGCCACCCTCCTAGAGGATACCCATTAGAGTAAATCATACCTTCAAAATTCTAATGAGACCCCTTTGAATCGCCTCTGAGAACTCATGAAATGCCCCTAAGCCCTTTGGCACATTTGAATGTTATTCTAAGCTAGTATGGGTGTGCATTACACTACTGAAGGAACTGGCTGGAAGGAATACTGTAAAATTATTCTGGGTACCAGGTCATTGTGGAATTGCAGGCAACGAAATTGCGGACCAGCTAGCTAGGGAGAAATCTCTGGGTGCCTTGTATGGACCGGGACCCTTCTGTGGAGTATCATCAAGTGCTCTATAGATGGAGCTAAAAAATTGGGAGAAACAGAGCGTAGGAGCAAACTGGCATACTGCACCTGGAATATCCCAGTCAAAGAGATTCATCGTACCAAGCGTGAAAAACACGAACACACTACTGAAACTTAGTAAACGCGAATTAAGTGTGTACACAGGATTGTTAACCGGGCACTGCCCATCTCGACACTTTCTATTGAAGCTCAAGAAGATTCAATCAGAAGAATGTCGGTTCTGTGGTTTCAACTCTGAAACCTCGGAACATCTACTTTGTGAGTGTAGTTATCTCTTTAAGAAGAGAGAACGTTATTTCGGTGGATGCATCATGCATCCCCGAGATATCTGGTGGAATATAAATCCCAAGAAGGTAGTGGATTTCATTTTGGAAGCTATTTCAGACTGGGGTATAATGCAGGCCTAAAAAAATAATCGCTAGTTCTTAATACTAGTGAGTGTACTAATGTACTGCATAAAGCAACTGGGTCTTACCACAATAGATCAATTAATGGTCGCAGTGGTTGTGTACCCCTACAGGGAAAAAAAACCCCTTGGAACAATCGTGAAGGAAACCCCCTGAAACTCCATTGAATATTTCCCGAAACCCTTTGAAACATCCCTGGAACATCCCCGAAACTTCTCAAAACCTGGAAGCACTCCTGAAATCCCATACAATTCCTTGCAAACATCGGAAACCCCTAAAATTTCTTGGAACCATTTTGAAACTCTCCTTTTATGAAACCTGTGAGCCTTCTGAAAACTCATGATACACCCATGTAAGTTTCATACCAGACACCCCCCCCCCCCAGCTCTTTTGAAACTCTCTGAAACCCCCCAAGCAACACACATGTTATATAAAAGTTTCGACAGCGCAAGTTTTGGTTGTATAGAAGTTTATTTTAAGTAATTCTAACATCGTGTTGGAATAACGTCAAATAAACTTCTATACAACCAAAACTTGCGCTGTCGTGACTAATATATAACATGTGTGTTGCTTGGGCCCTGAGATCCCCTCAAAACCCATGTAAAATCCTCCGTGAGAGCCCCCATTGCTCTTCCTTAAGACCTCCTAGATAATCTAGATCGCCTACACTTTATTCTAATACAATATCTTCTACAGCGGTGGCAATAAGGCAGAATCACCTATCGAATCGCAGATCGGCAGAAACAGGTTCTTTCGACCTGTCATCGGAACGGAAAGCCTTCATTCCGCTACCAACGATAATGGTCTGCGGCTTGTGGCATTCGCTACTGCTAGAGGGATGGCAATCGACGGCCGACTTTTTTCGGTCGAGATAGATGTGAGGTCCTAACAGGAGTCCGAACATTGACTCAGATCATTATTGGTGCAGTCGTAAAAATTCGAAAGAAATTATCCAGAGGCAACGAGTGACGAACGAAAAGAATATCGCCGGAAGACGGATGGTAGTGGCTGGCTCAACAGGGAGCAGAAGAGAAACGAATCCAATGCAGCTAGAAACGGTAGCACGAAGAGAGTGTAAAGTGCAGGAAAGTATGGATTGGAACGATATGCAGAGGTTTTATGCAACTGTCAATAGTACACGGAACAAGACTGCGCCAGTGCTGTTTAATATTGATGAAACTTTCGTGCTGTAGCTCAAAGGATCGAAGTTGTTATTTATTATTTTAGTTAGTTAACATCATCATATTCATGATAATACTGAATCAACAATTTGTCGCCGTAATACTCGATTTGCAGCTGCAGCTCTCCAACGTCGGTCACGCCCAACACTCGCCAGATCATGCTCCACCTGGTCCGCCCATCGTGCTCTCTGCGCTCCACGCCTTCTTGTACCAACCGGATGGTTAGCAAACACCAACTTTGCAGGGTTGTTGTCCGGCATTCTTGCAACATGCCCTGCCCATCGTATCCTTCCGGCTTTGGCCGCTTTCTGGATGCTGGGTTCGCCGTAAAGTGCAGCGAGCTCGTGGTTCATCCTTCTCCGCCACACACCGTTCTCCTGCACGCCACCGAAGATCGTCCTTAGCACCCGTCACTCGAAAACTCCGAGTGCTTGCAGGTCCTCCTCGAGCATCGTCCATGTCTCGTGTCCGTAGAGAACCACCGGTCTTATTAACGTCTTGTACATGGTACATTTGGTGCGGGGGTGAATCTTTTTTGACCGCAGTTTTTCTGGAGCCCATAGTAGGCACGACTTCCACTGATGATGCGCCTTCGTATTTCACGGCTCACGTTATTGTCAGCCGTTAGCAAGGAACCGAGGTAGACGAATTCTTCTACCACCTCGAAAGTATCCCCGTCTATCGTAACATTGCTGCCAAGGCTTGGCCTGTCTCGCTCAGTCCCACCTACCAGCACGTACTTTATCTTAGCCGCATTCACCACCAGTCCGACCTTTGCTGCTTCACGTTTCAGGCGGGTGTACTGTTCTGCCACCGTTCCAAATATTCTAGCAATAATTTCCATGTCATCCGCAAAACAGACAAATTGGCTGGATTTCGTGAAGATCGTACCCCGGCTGTTGAGCCCGGCTCGTCGCATAACACCTTCCAGTGCGATGTTGAATGGTAGGCAGGAAAGTCCATCACCTTGTCGTAGTCCCCGTCGAGATTCGAATGAACTGGATAGTTCACCCGAAATCCTTACGCTGTTCTGCACGCCGTCCATCGTTGCTCTTATCAGTCTAGTCTGCTTCCCGGGAAAGCTGTTCTCGTCCATAATTTTCCATAGCTCTGTGCGGTCGATACTGTCGTATGCCGCTTTGAAGTCGATGAACAGGTGATGCGTTGGGACCTGGTATTCACGGCATTTCTGGAGGATTTGCCGCACGGTGAAGATCTGGTTCGTTGTCGACCGGCCGTCGATAAAACCGGCTTGATAACTTCCCACGAACTCATTTACTTTAGGTGAAAGACGACGGAAGATGATCTGGAATAGCACTTTGTAGGCGACATTTAAAATGATGATCGCTCGAAAGTTCTCACACATTAACTTGTCGCCTTTCTTGTGGATGGGACAGATTATCCCTTCCTTCCACTCCTCCGGTAGCTGTTCGGTTTCCCAGATCTTGACTACTAACTGGTGCAGAGAGGTGGCCAACTTTTCCGGGCCCATCTTGATGAGTTCTGCTGCGATACCATCCTTACCAGCCGCTTTGTTATTTTTGAGCTGGTGGATCGCATCCTTAACTTCCCTCAGCATGGGAGTTGGTTCGTTCCCGTCCTCTGCTGCACCAACATAGTCATTTCCTCCGCTGCATTGGTCCTCCGTGCCTACATTCTCTTCGCCATTCAGATCGAAGTTGTTACTAAAATGTATTATTCTCCTAACTTTTTAGTTTTGTACGTTTCCTAATGTATACTAACTAAACATATAAGCAAGCAAGACGAAAATAGAAAATACGAATGGAAATATGCATTCAGTTGCAGCAGATCGGTGGATTAAAGGGGCCCATATAGCCGAGGCGGTAAACGCACGGGTATTCAGCATGACCATGCTGAAGGGTGACGGGTTCGATTTTTGGTCCGTCCAGGATCTTTTCGTAAAAGAAATTTCCTTGACTTCCTTGGGCATAGAGTATCTTCGCGCCTGCCACACGATATACGCATGCAAAATGGTCATTGGCAGAGGAAGCTCTCAGTTAATAACTGTGGAAGTACTCATAGAACACTAAGCTGAGAAGCAAGCATTGTCCCAATGAGGACGTTACGCCAAGAAGAGAGAGAGATCGGTGGATTATTGATTAGACTAATAATGTAACCCTGGCAGCCCATCACTATGGAGCATCTGAAAGACTTCGATTTGGCCGATGATGTTGCTCTATTAGCCCAACAGCGCTCTGGCATGCAGAATAAGCTCAACGACCCGGACGAACATTCCTCTACGGCGGGTTTAACCATCAACGTCAGCAAGACCAAATCGGTGGATGTCAACAAAACCCCGCCAACTTTACAGTTACTGGGCAAACAGTGGTTAAGGTAGAAAATTTTCAATATCTGGGCAGGCAGATCGCGATAGATGCCGGTGCCAAGATCAACATAGAAGCACGGATTAAGGCGGCTAGGGCTCCTTTTACGAGTTAACGAAATATATGGAGATCCAATCAGATCAATCAACGCACTAAAATTCGAATTTTCAATTCCAACGTATAATCTGTGCTACTGTACTCCAGCGAAACGTGGTGTGTATCAGCAGAGACCACATAGAAGCTACAGGTTGTCATCAACCGATGTCTGCGGTTTATATAATTCAGGCCTTGTGGCCTCACAACAGATTCTAGAATACTAAGCTCCATCGACGATGCCATCAGAAACCGATATCAACAGAAATTCGAGAACGTAAATGAAGGTGGGTCGGTCATACACTACGAAGGAGATGTAATCTGTAAACAAGCACTGGATTGAAATTCGGCAGGGCATTGCAGCAGAGACAGACCTAGGGGTTCGTGGCGTCGGAGCCTCATCAAGGAAACCTTGGAAGTCGATAAGAACCTGACCTGGGCCCAAGTCAAGGCTAAAACCAGCAGCTGCCCATAATGGAGATGTTATACGTAGGCCCTATTTACCTGCAGGGGTGCTCAGGATACATGAGTGAGAGAGTGAATAACGTATCTATTTGTATTGTAATAAATTTAAGATGTTAGGTTTTCCGCTCCACGATGGCGCAGTGCACGTTCAACGTGCCTGCCTGGGTTATATTGACACCAACATCCTACTAGGGTTAAATTGAATTTCTATCTTAATGCTAATCGCAGCAAAGAATCGAGTTTGCTCACAGAAGTCCAAAACTACATCCACCCTCACGACAACAATTAGTATAAGGTTAAAATTCACAAAACAAATCCATCAATATCATCAAAATAAAATAAACAGAAATAACAGAAATGCAATACATGCATGTTTTTACATAATTTTAAACAACTTAGTACTATGTAAAAATGCTTAAATGTTAAGCTAAATATTGTGTTTACACATTACAAGTGAAATTCATTAGAAAATAATAATAAATTATGTGCTTTAAATTTCACTCAGCAGTTTTAGGTTTAATAAGATTAATAACATAAAATCTAATAACTAGTCCTGAGTATAAGTTGAATAATTTGATTCAAAACTGTGGGAAGGAGCATCGGTGGACTACTACTTCAACCATACTTATTCATCGATCACCAATTTAGTGCCGGGTCCACGCTATTTACCCAGTTTCAACACACAAAAATAAATTACCTTCGAATACGGCATACCCAAGACCTTAGCAAAGTTCAGCTTCGTCATGGTGTTTGTTACACCTGCACGATCTTCCCCAGTTACATCGCGGCCGACTGCACCCAAAGTAGCGTCAACCAAAAGTCTATCAAAGGGGTTTCTCTACACAAACCAAGCCACCTCATCTATACCACAAACTATACGCTCGATTTGATCTTCGGCCTTTCAAGTAGGACCATCCATGATAGCTCCTGCGCCGCGCCATCTGCGGTTGCACCAAAGAGTCAACGGAAAAATTCGTGAGCAAGCACTAAAAGTTAACGACAAGCGCTGCGTTGTTGGGTCTTGGCGGGCAAATGATCGAAGGCGCGCGCTCTCGGTCGCCCATCCAGCGTGTGTGGCTGTAGGCAAATTCAAACTCGGCACGGCACAGTCTGCATCATGGCTCTAAGTAGGATGGTCGTCTCGCGGTGTCTGCTGCTCAGGAACTGCTCGGTTCTGGGCGCACTCGGTTCTAGTGGTCCAGCAGCGGTGGCCGTACTCGGCGAGCGTCGGTGGATCAGTGCCAGTTCCAGAGCCGGAGAAAAGTTGGCCCTGGCCAAAGCGGAAGTCAAGGGTGTCCAGAAGCACGACTGGAATCGAGCCGTTAGTGAAGCGGAACAGATCGTGGGCTATCCGACGTCGTTTCTGAATCTACGGTTTTTGCTCAGCGACGAGATTGCCAATGTGGCATTGCATCTACGAAAACTGATTGGAAGCAATCATCCGTTGCTCAAGTCCGCCAAGTAAGTGCTTTTGGACGGTGATTTTGGACGGTGTGAATCGAGAGGATTTCGGTTGTTTCGCGATGGCCATTTGAATGGGCTGTTTGATCGTGTGGATAATTGAGGTGTTGTTTGGATGATCTTAGGTAACTCGCCGCGAAGGTGCTGTGAAGAAAGTGCGAGGCTTTGGTTATTCATTGAGTGAAGGGGGTGGTGTTCCTGAAAATTGTGAAAAATATTGTTAGTGAAGTGAACCGACCATGATCAGCAATTGTAGAGAATGGTTCTATACTGCGTCGTTAGAGTCTGCAAAGAACAACAACCAAATTATACGTTCAATCGACGGGTTATTAGGCAGAGTGTGTGCACCATTACCAAGCATCATTAAACTCGTTTTAGCAAGGACAGCCTGATTGAGCTCCTATGTACCTTTCAGCAAAGGCAATGAGAGCGGACTGTTTGAGCAAGCGTCGATCTTGGGTTGTTAGAATAGGAGCCAGAATAAACGTAAGCTATGTGATCAATAAACGAGTATGGAGTTGTATTGCAGGGTAGCAGTCTGCATAGCGAAACAAACAAGATATGATAAATTAATATAAAAACTTGACTCCGGAAATTTAGTCACAGTGCCATTACTAATTTGACACTACCAAAACAAGTGAGTACGGATCAGATTGATTTTATTCTTTTTGTTATCCTACGTGTTCAGTTGTAACAAAAATACAAAAATAACAACCAAAACAAACGATGTTTAAATCCTTTGTTTTTATTTAAATGAAAAAAAGATGAAGCCTGATATCAAGCTTCATCGGCGAAACTTTTAAATGTGTAATTTATACCATGTCAGCTTCATCAAAATTGAAACATTTACTAACGATTGCCTTGTGCTTCAAGAACGGTCAATTTTCATTTGCCCTTATTTATGCAATGTTATTCACACCCGAGTAGAGCTTAATGGCAAAAGAATGGCAAATTTTACCATTAAAATAGAATGTTTGACACCACAATAGATCAAATTAATGGTCGCAGTGGTACTATGTCCCCAACAGGAGAAAAAAAAAAGAGTAAAATATGTTATGGTGCCTAATGTTTATAAATAATTTCTCACAATATCAAAATAATGGCAAATTTATCTAGGAATGTAAATTATGTTATTGTTTTGATATTTTATACAATTCATCATAAAAGATGCTAAATTGCAAGTTTTGCCATGATAGTAATTTTTGTTATTGATGTGTTATTTAGCAATATTCATGAATAACATATCAATGACAAGATTTGCTATGTATATTTTGCTATTGATTTGCCATTTTAAGTTTTTCATAATAACAGAAGAATGGCAAAATGAGATATGATGGCAAAACCAGTTATTTTTTTGTCCTTTGTTTGCCATTAGCCTCTATCCGGGCATCGGCTGAATTAGTCCAGTACTAAAAAAAAAATGTTCATCGCTTAATTTCGTCAAAGGGTTCTTTTTTGGAATTAAAACAAAAAGGCACAATAAGGCACAGACAAACAGAAATAACACTTCCAACACTTTCCGATTAGAAATATAGTCACGGTAACATGTTCGCCCAATGCTAAAAAGACTGAGTTTGGCCAACCATGAACTAGGTGGCGGTAGTGCGCAAACGTCAAACTCTAACAAAACCGATGGAAGCGCCACGGGTGGCCCGTCGGCCAACTATCACATTTTAAAATTGGTCGTTTAATCGGTGTACGATGAGAATGATTAGACTGTTACGTCTGTTTATCTGTGAATAAGGCTTAATATTCGTAACCGTTTTCGGGGATCTGGTATAATATAACGAATTAATCTATTGGTTCATCAGCAAAACCGACTTGAACCGACAAAAGATTGAAAACGATAGTTAATAGTTCTAGTATTCATTATAGTGCTGCTTTAACTTCTGTGGCGCAGAATAACTTTTCGTTAAAAAACAGTGAGTCTTAAATATTTCCTCGAAGAACTTCCCAAGTAACAGAACTAGCTGAATAGCAGTTTCTTAAGCTGAAGTTTGCTTGAAAGTAGTTTCTTCCACTCTTATACAGCAAAAATGTTTGTTGGGTTTAGACACTTACCTTACCGATCAAACTATGGCGTAAGAGTCCTGCTGTAGGAGTCGTCTCCATTCGACTCGGTCCCTTTGGCTGTGCATCTCGCACTCTGCAAAGGGTCCACTAATCGTCCACCACTTATTGACTAATCCGATTCGCCTAGCTTATCTCTTTAGTCGGGTGTACGTTTCCGCCATCGTTTCAAATTTAAGAGCATTAATACGAATATCATCAGCGACACCAAGCAGCTGAACGGACTTCGTGAAAATCGTTCCACTCGTGTTTATCCCACGCTCTCCTTATTACACCCTCTAAAGCAAGTACGAATGACCATCACCTTGCCGTAGCCCTCTGCGAGATTGGAAGGGACTCGAGAGTGTCCATGATACTCGAACTACGCACATCACTCGGACTCGGTCCATCGTCGTCATGATCAATCGTATCAGTTTATCCGGGAATCCGTATTCGTGCATGATCTGCCATAGCTGATCTCGATCAATTGTATCATACGCCGATTTGAAATTGATGAACAAATGATGGGTGGGCACGTTGTATTCGCGGCATTTCTGCAACCCCTTGCGGATGGCGAACATCTGGTCCGTTGTAGCGCGTGCACCCATAAATCCAGCCTGATATTGCCCCACGAACTCACTTGCAATCGGTGATAGACGGCGGCATAAGATTTGAGAGAGTATCTTGTAGGCAGCACTCAGTAGTATGATCGCGCGGTAGTTCCCGCAATTCAACTTGTCGCCCTTTTTGTAGATGGGACACACGATACCTTCCATCCATTCCTCCGGTAATACTTCCTCCTCCCAAATCTTGGTAATGACCCAGTGTAGTGCTCTCACCAGTGCTTCTCCACCGTATTTTAGAAGCTCGCTTGGTAGTTGATCTGCTCCAGCGGCTTTGTAGTTTTTCAACCGGCCAACATCCTCTTCAATCTCCTGGAGGTTGGGGGCTGGAAATCTTTTGTCCTACGCACGTACTCTTAGATCTATTACCACGCCGCAACGTCACCATTGAGGTGCTCATCGTATGTAATGCTGCCGCCACCTCTCGACCACCTCACGCTCGTTCGTGAGAATATTCCCGGGATTATTTCAGCACATGTCGGCATGTGGCACAAAGTCTCTGCGCGAGCGATTCTGCTTCTCGTAGAACTTTCGTGTGTCCTTAGCGCGGTACAGCTCTTCCATCGCTTCGTGATCTCGTTCTTCCTGCTGGCGCTTCTTTATTCAGAAGACTGAGTTCTGCCTGTTCCGCGCCTGTTTGTAACGTGCCTCATTTGCTCTCGTACGGTGTTGCAGCATTCTCGCCCATGCTGCATTCTTCTCGTAGCGCAACTGCTAACTGCTGCGCGTAGTCTTGAACCACTTCTACGTTACGCAGCTGCTCGATGTTGAGCCACGGCGTTCGACTTCGACGCGTGGTGATAACTGTCGAAAGTTTTGAGCGCATGCATACAGCGACTAAGTAGTGATCCGCGTCTATATTCGCACTGTGGTATGTGCGGACATCGGTTATATCCGAGAAGAATTTACCGTCGATTAGAACGTGGTCGATTTGGTTTTCTGTTTGATGGTCGGGTGATCTCCGGGTGGCTTTGCGGGGGAAGAAGGTGCTTCGGACTACCATACCACGGGAGGCTGCAAAGTTTACGCATCGCTGACCGTTATCATTCGATACGGCATGCAGGCTGTTTCGCCCGTTACCAGTCTGTACATTTCCTCCCTTCCTACCTGCGCGTTCATGTCGCCGACAACGATTTTCACGTCACGCGGCGAGCAACCATCGTATGTTTGCTCTAACTGCGCGTAGAACGCTTCTATATTGTCATCAGGTCTCCCTTCGTGTGGGCAGTGGACGTTGATGATGCTGTAGTTGAAGAAACGGCCCTTAACTCTCAACATGCACATCCTTGCGTTGATCGGCTGCCCCCCGATCACACGTTGTCGCATCTTGCCCAACACTATAAATCTTGTTCCCAGTTCAATGGTGGTGCCACAGCTTTGGTAGAAGGTAGCCGCTCGATGCCCGCTTTTTTTCACTTTCTGTCCAGTCCAACAAAGTTCCTGCAACGCCACGATGTCGAAGTTGCGGGTATGTAGTTCGTCGTAAATTATCCTGTCACATCCTGCGAAACCTAGTGACTTGCAATTCCATGTTCCAAGTTTCCAATCGTAGTCCTTATTTCGTCGCGTGGGTCTTTGCCGTTTGTATCGAGTTGTATTTTCTTCTATGTTATTCACAATGGGGATTTTTACGGGTGGCTTATTGGGCCTACGCCAACACTGTTGTCTCGCCGGAGGGCCATAGTGCCAGTTCTGTTCAACGTCCCAACCAACACTGGGACGACCGCGTTGAAGGGGCTACCACCTTGGATCTACCTGAGCGTGGTGCAGCGTTTCTTACTCGGCAGCTGGATGCCAGAACAGACACTGTTTGAGCCGCACTTCCTTGGTGAACAGACGCTCGGGTCGTACCTCCTCAATTCGGCTGAAGTCAGAAGGACAACAGTGCCCAGGCTGCACTAGCATTGGGCAATTTTGGCTGCACGCAGAAAAATATATTTTAAATTCTAAAATAAACAACTTTGAAACAAAAATAAAATAGCATTGATCCACGGCCTAAGTGCAATTTTTATTGAATCAAAACAGCGAGTATTAGCTTCAAAGCATTTATTTTGTTGTTTTTAAGTCCAGCTGTCATAAGCCTGGAAGTGTAAAATATTTAATTCTAATATTCATTTTCATTGAAACAAATATATTACTACTTTATTTCAAAAATATTTATTTTTGAATCAAAAACCACCTATTTTTAAATCAAATACAGTTTTTTTTGTTTTAAAAATAATACTATTTAATAGTAATTGATTGATTTGTCTTTATTTAAGGAACTTTCAGCCCTTGGCTGGTTCGTCTCTATTTGATAGTAATATACTTCAAAAAGTCCAGACAAATATGTATGGATTATCTGCTTTTATTGATTGCGATCTTGTAAATAATAAGAGCATGTGATCTAAATGCAAAGCAGATAATCCAATAGAATTGGATACAACTTTTTAAGGATAATATTTACTATATTTAATTAGGTAAATCATAATCATAATCTTAATAATAGATTTTAGAATTTTGCAGTTTTACATTTTTGCAGTTGCCTTTTGTTGCATCAGCAATAGCCGGTGAAGGTGGGTGGAAGCGGCGTAGTTGCAGACGCAGATTCGGCAGAAGGTTCGATGGATAGCGGAGGAAGATTCTATAAATCAAAAAGGGTTTCCTTAGAAAACATAATTTTATGAACAGTAGATGCTTACCAGGTCTTTTCTCAATTACGGCAACATGCACTTGCTTCCTATCCGCTAGGAACGACAACAGAGTGAGTTCCTCAAGTTCCTTGCGCTCGATTATCCTGAACAGGTTAGCTGTGTAGTCGTTATTTAGAAGAATATGAATTTTAGAAATAAACAATAAGTTTCACTTTATTGTACTTACCAATGAAGGCAGCGAACGATTAAAAAATATTTTACGACCTCTTTTTCGACAATGTCGTCTTTTATTTTCCACTTTTAACCAATGGAAACAAAATGGCGGCGGATACACTTGTGCGAAATTCTATATTTATTTCAAAGTAGTCATTTTTTTCAATCAAAGACACAATGACTTTGTTTCTATTACATTTATTTTAGAATCAAAGTCGCTTAGTCTTCTTCTTCTTCTTGGCGTAACGTCCTCACTGGGACAAAGCCTGCTTCTCAGCTTAGTGTTCAATGAGCATTTCCACAGTTTTTTAACTGAGAGCTTCCTCTACCAATGACCATTTTTGCATGTGTATAGCGTGTGGCAGGCACGACTCTATGTCCAAGGAAGTCAAGGAAATTTCCTTTACGAAAAGATCCTGGACCGACCGGGAATCGAACCCGTCACCCTCAGCATGGTCATGCTGAATACCCGTGCGTTTACCGCCTCGGCTATATGGGCCCTTAGTATTAGAATCATATATTATTTTGCTTTGATTTAAAAAACAGTATTGAATTTGAATCAATTCCTAAAGGAATCCCAAGAAGAGTTCTCGTAGGCATTTTCAAAATATTCTTGGAAGTTGTTCTCGAAAGAATCACAGAAGGAATTCCAAGGCGAATCTCTTGAAACATCTTGGAAAAATCTGTGAATAAACCCCATGATGAACCTCGGAAGCAATCCCATGAGGGATTGCTAAGGGAATCTCACGAGAGCTTTCTTAGCGAATTCCTGGAATAATTTCTGTAGGAATCCCTGGATAAAAATTTGAAGAAATCCATGTCTGCAGTAATTTCTGGATGAATTATTGAAGGAATACTAACGATCTTATTAAACAAAAATCCTTAAACCTTCAGCGCGCGTGCTGTTGTAAAAAGTACAACACTACCAAAAAACCTCGCTTTTCGTATACAGCGCGAGCGCGGTGCAGTTTCGGTTGCTTGATGGCGCGCGTTATGGATCTCTAGTAACATTTTCTGAAACAATTACTAGAAGAAATTCCTGAAGAAATACTTCGAATAATTCCAATTGGAATTATTGGAACAATCTCCAGCAGAATTCTGGAAGAAATATATGTAGAAATCCTTGAAGAAATCTCTGAAGTAATATGATGATGATGATGATGATGATTGTGTACCCACCATCAGCGCAAGGATTACCTATGGCTGCAGAGTCATACCGGAACGGAATGATCTACCTGATGGTTTGTTGTAGCAGGGTAAGCTAAATTCACTGGAGACCTTCGGAAAACAACAAGATAATTGTTATCTCGTGAAAAAGTCTGGCCACCCCACGAACATTTGCCCGGAAACCAGTTCATTTAACTTCCTTAGGCTACCCCTCCGAAATCCCCATACAAGTCATGTTCAAAAAGTAATAATAAGGAACGAACTCACCGGGTAATCCTGACCAGCTGGTTTTCTATATTTGGCTTTGGTCTCAGCATGCAAACGGTCCAAACCATATAAAATGTTCACTCGTTCACACCACTCGCTGATTCTCCGATCGTCCATCGAAGAATCCGAAAAAAATACATAAGCGAGAATACCCGACGCACTGAAAAACAATCTCTTGGATACTAGCTGTTGATACTGGCAGCACGGACGGCCGCATGACAAAGTGTACGATAGACGGTGGCGATCTTGATCACCCTTCGACCGTATGCGATGTAGGAGATCAACAGAGCAGCGATAGGGCAAACGTCAAATGAGATGACGAGGAGAAATTGAATGTGATTTGAGATTCGATTACGAGGTTGATTGCGAGTATAACTTAGTTTATTTTGGATTGATTTCTACTTATATTTACGTTAATTTGTATCCTACTGTAAGTAAAGTTGAATTCGATTATTTCCTAAAAATGTAAACCTAATTTCTTACAGCTAATAGTACGGAAATCAAAATTGTAGTACGGCATAGAAGATTTTCATTTGCATTTGAAGCACTTATACGAATTTCTAAGGTAACTGAATATTTAGTAACATGCAATCAGTGAATAATAATACTTAACTTAGGTCCGAACTACAGAAGGTCGCAGGCAAAGATTGTAGTGGATAGCGAGGGGAATTAAATAACCAGTAGTCACCGAAATTGTAAGTAACAGTTACCTCTACTGAAACATGCAAATAGGTAACACTTGTTTATTTGTAGCTTAAAAGCAACATCTAAAATAAAAGGCACTGTTCGCTGAAGAGACGTTGATGAATTTCTTTCCCCGTCGGCCACACTAGCATTTCCGAACTCGGAATAACGACGAACACGAGCACCATGATGCGGGCAATGTGGTATCTTGCCACCGAGCCATCGTCGATCGTTTACACAAAGTGCGAACAAAAAACACAAAGAAAAATACTAAACGCGGGAACGACGAAATGCGGCATGTTTCAGCCTCCGCGCCCTGCTTGTCACTGACGACCGACGACCGTTCACTCTTCCCAGCGTTCCACTCAAGTACGAACGTAAACACAAAGAAAAATGCAAAAACGCGGTAAAGACGAAATGCGGCATGTTTCAGCCTCCGCGCTTTGCTTGTCACTGATCTCTGAAGTAATATCTGCAGAAATACGTTAAAGGATCTCTGGAGAAACTCCTGAAGGAAACCTCGAAAACAGCATTTGAACAATCACTGAAGGAACCTCCAAAGGCTACACTACCAGCTAACCACACAACTCTTAGCTGGCGGTCCTTGTCATCGCTTGACCCGTGGAAGCATGAGGTAGGAACTTGTGAGGAGCAGAGCTATGTTGGACGCTCTCTTTATCGACTCACCGTTTTGCAGCCCATAACATCATAAACATTCGTAAACTTACCCCAGCCGATCAAGATGCCACGGCAGTTTTCAACGTTCCAGTGCGTTGTGAATGGGTGTCATGAAGGCGAGTCACATAGGAAGATTTTACCGTCTAAAGAACGGCTGAACAATAGCACCACATGTACCACCATAATACTTCAACAGGTGGCAGACCGTCCGTTGACGCCAGCATCTTTTGTAGCGCACAACATTGTCAATGTTCGCAGTATTTACATCATCGTAGGATAAATTTGAAGGTGGTAGATGCACATTATAGAGACGTCACTTAACTATAGCACTCTGGATGAAGTTGCGGGGACATCGTGTTGTATACACTTTGATAAAAACTGCAGAACAGATTTGCTGCTTACTCGTGTGTGTTTGCCGTGTAGATCGTTGGGACTTGACATACTTCCAGAACATCGTTGGAGTTTGTTCCAGGATGGATTCTAATATAGGGGAAATTACCTATTCTCGGCCGTTTTGTTCTCTTCGTCTTTGGGGGTTTTTTGAAAACTATAGAACTCAGAGTTGGTCTTAAATCCTTCCCAACTAAGCTGAATTATATGGCCAAGTTTCAGGTAATTTGGCTGACAAAAACCCCTTATGACGAAGAGAACAAACCTGCCGATAATACCCATTGTCACCCTACTTACGAACCCTTGGTTGATTTTGTTGACGGTGCTATATGTGCGTTAGGCCCCGAATGGATCATCAGGCCAAAGGGCCGACACCTAGTTCAATGATTTGGCTATGCTCGAACATCGTGAGCATGGTCTTGCAGACTTGCTTCCCACTGCCTGAGTTGCGGGATCCCAGCCATCATCAACGAAGCCCAACATAATCATCCACTATTCGCCCTAAAGCATCACGATCTGCCACAACATATTGTCACCCGTGTGAAGAAGAAAGCAATCGAAAATGCAGCCAGCATTGCATAAAATCTATCAATAAAACTAGTCTCCGATCAAAGCATCATCCACCGCGAAGCCAGTTTATGCGAATGATTGATGGTGTTTTATGTTTTAGGACAAGCGACGAACCCCTCCCAAACCGATTAAACCTACTCGAAACCCTACGCCGCTGCGCCACCTGTGTGAAGCTAAGCTAGCGATAAAATTTCGAATTCCGACACAAATGGTACCCTTGATTGATAAATGAATTTCAATGAATGGGTTAAATGGTTTGAATATTCATGAGGGCTGACTGCATCGTAGGGTGTTTGTTATAGTAGAGAATCCATGTGCAGATTTTTATTTCGGTTGCATTTCGGCAAAATGCCACTTTCATTTAGGTTATCCGCTAAACTTGTTTGGAGTTATTTTGGGACTCTTCCGAATCTTAAGAATAGTTTATGTGTTTTTGGAAGATGGCTTAAATTTAACAAAACCGGATTAATTTGCATTCAAATGGTTGCTCTTCGCATTGGTTCGCCTTTCTTCAGCAGATGTCCATTCGAGCGTTGCATCATTATCACAGCTTTGCTGATATTCTATAGCACGCATGCCATTTAGCAATCTCCGGTTTTCAATTCAAGGTCACTCATCTACAACGACAAAAGCCAGCAGGCATGGGGACTGATCATTTTGCTGATTTCCAAGGCAGCTGGGCACACAGCCTCCGTGCCGGAAATGGACCAGGACCGGAGCGTTGGTGTGCTGCACTCACAGCGTGCCCTGGCCGAAGTCACGGAGATGATTCGCAGCTCCCAGTTGATCCACCAGGGCGTAATCAATCTGCAATCGATGGACAATGCCGGAAACAATTTGAGCGGCGATAGCGACATGGTTTTCGGAAACAAGATCGCTTTGTTAGGCGGAGATTATCTGCTGGCCCATGCCAGTAAGCAGATCGCTTCGTTAAGGTTTGTGTGATCAACGATCAACTACTCATCTGGTAAAGGTTCCGAATGCTGATACAACGATTTTTCACTTGTTATAGGAACCAAGATCTGAACATGTTGATGACATCAGCCTACCGGGACTTGGCAGAGTCCGCCTTCATAGGTGACAGTGACGATCAGAACAATCCACTGCCTTCGAAACCGGAAACTCCGGCCGGTACGAACTCTCATGAATGCACCCTCGAAGAACTGGACTTTGGAGATGTTCGAGACAACATGGAACCGATGCGTGTCGAAGGAGTCATGGGACATCCGGAAAAGGAGTGGTCCCTCAGACACGTCCTCGGCGGAGGGAGCCTTCTGGGCAAGAGCTGTCACGGAGCTCTGATGCTTGCCGGACATCCCGAGGAACTCCAGAAACAGGGTTACCTCTTCGGGAAGCACATGTCCCTGGCTTGGCAAGCTTCGATCGAGTTGCAGCCGTTCCTGCTCAATCAACTACCTCTAGGTAAGATCGTCTGTGAATCCTCTCATCTTGCATTCAACAATTCCCTTCCCCCTTCAACAGGAGCCAACTTCAGTTTGGTTTCGGCACCGGTTCTGTTCCACTTGGAGTACGATCCAAGCGTCTACGAACTCATCGAACCGGGCAAGAACTCGATCGAAGACGTGGACTACGCTGCGCTGCATCGGGAGATCATTCGCGGACCCGGCCTGGAAAAGACCCGGAACCTCCAGAAGAAGCACAGTCTTGCGGCGATGAACGTCCTGGATCGATTTCCGACGACCGACGCCCAGACGGCACTGCAGAATATCATTCTGGCAATGCAGCAACTGTAAGAATGCAAGCTATGTTTTTAAATTTATGTATCTGTTTGTGATTATGCAAATTGTGCAATAGTTCGTAAGCGTTTGGCATTTCTGTCCATCGAATGTTGTGTTAAGATTAATGATGTGTATAATATATTCCTGTGTATAAATAAGTAAATCAACATACTAATTTTTAACAAGAATAAATCTTGCTTTTTTTGGTGTCATCCCACAATATCCGTGAATGGTAGCTGAAAAGAAATCACTTGCTTCGAAAAGAAGAAAAAATATGATGAATGCGGCGGCTCCCCACAACAAGCGGAAACACTTTGATGGGTAAAGTATGAGCTAATATTCCAACTCAAGGCCTTTCGCTTCACATTGAAAAGAGGACGCAGCACATGGAAGCAAAGCGTATGGTCCGTATGGTCATTCATCACGCATAGCAATGATGGGCTTGTTTTGGAGCTTGGCAAATAGAAAATGTTTGAACTGTTTGGACAAATTCAATACGGGTAGGAATGTCGCAAGGGACGTGAGGCTTTTGTTATTGTGTACAAACGAAAACGTGAAGTGGAAGACGACGACGACACGGTTTACGTCAAGTGAAAAACAAACTTGAGTCAAATTCTACAGAACTTAAATTAACACATATCAGCCCAGCATCCTTTTTATATGACATATCCTTTGAACTGAATATCTTCAAAATTACACAATATTTCAGCATAGGCTGTCTTCAGCGAAGTTGTTAAGAAGATTCATACCTTTTACATTGTGAACATTGTGAATTGGCTCATTAGATGACGCAAATGTTGGTGCAAAGATTACATAAGGCCGCATTTTATGAGTCCAATAATTTCAAATGTGGAGTAAATTGGTTTTCATGATATCAGATATGTCTTCACCGGCGAAGTTGTTCATACGCATGTGAATCTTCTACTCAAATGATCTTAAGTAAAGTGATTTTGTCATTAAATGGCTCTGTAGCAATTATAGATAATAATTAATAATAGTTAGTTTGGTAATATATCTTATTCTTGCAACATTCTACAAATATGTTTATCTGACCAAACTTAGTTCGGTAATGTATTATTATATTTTAAATTTTTAATCGCTTAAACTAACTTACAGCTTTGTAGTCCACTAGAGCACTACGTTATCGTGTAAAATTGACAGCTGCGCTTATACTTTGTACAACGCCTAAAAGTGTGCTATTTTACTATATCGAACTGGTTGCCTTGTGCTGCTTTTGCTTTTCTACTCTATCCATGGTAGAATGATGAGCACGATGATATTAGTGTGATGTTGTTCTTCCTTTTCTAGTCATATTTAAAGTAGATTTTTTTTTTATATCTACATAATTCCCATCTAACTAAGCATCAATCAATAATGTTCGAGATTATTCTTGCACCTCGTTTTATGTCTCATGGCGAAATTGGCGTCGATTACTAATTCATACATTAGCTTCCATATTATGTAAAACTATTGTGAAAGATTGATAATTTTCTTAAAATAACAAGATTAATCTATTCAGAGCACAATCTGAATTCAGTTCCCAGCATACCTTCTAGGCAACACTATAGTCTATAGGATTGTCAAAAATTATGATTCAATTGTAGGTGCTTATTCGAAAAGTCGTTTAAATTCTTCGCAACCGTAATGTGCGATTTAGCAGAAAGATTTTAAACTGAGATTGTTGTAACTTTAGAATAACGACCTAAATATTTCAATTATTGTTTTTGCCCACCAGATAATAATAGGGCTGTGGACGTATTTTGGCCCGGGGTATGTATTTTGGCCCACCTTGGAAATTTTATAACATTTATCATATAATCTCTACAAAATCTTGTCAAATTATTATTAGAACTTCCAATACATGCCCCGGGCCAAAATACGTCCACTGCCCGGTGCCATCACAGTGCAAGGTAGAAGTCTTTCTCTGTGTTTGTGAAATACATTGTTTCGTGTGCAGAAAATCCACGCACACATTTGCTTGCATCCTCATTAGGCGAAGACAACTTGTTGTTTACCTTCAACCGACGGGAAAAAGTGATTCTTCTGATTATTTGAACCGCTTTTGCTGCATTCTCCTGCAGTGAATTCCGACTTTGAAGTGCCAAAGAGTTTTCTTTTTTTTTTTTGTTTTCATTTATGTGTATTTTAACATAACGCTAATTCTACACTTTGTGCCAAAGAGTGTTTACGGGGTGTGAATTGAAGATTGGTTGAACAAGTGAATCTGGCGAAGTGAAAATTGAGCGGTGATAACGAATGATTCGGCTAGATGCTGCTTTGGTGCGTGCTTGCCTTTGTCGCACGCAAAACGAGACAAAATTTTAATTCGTTTGTGGAGTGAAATTGAAACGTGAAATTTCGTGTAATTATTCAATTTTCAGTGCTAGGGGGCGTTGGTTATTGATAGTCTACATTTTTTTGCTTCCATCTGTTGAGCTTTTGGCAAAGGTAAGCTGGATTAATCTGTAATCTGATTTGACGGAAATTAGCGCATATGACGAAGTAGATTTCTTCCCTAAGTTCAGGGATGAAAACACTCACTTGTACTCAGATACACTCACTTGCTATTATCTCAGCTCAGAAGCCTGCACACAAATAAACGTGCATGGAGGACTTTTAACTTGCAGTTTTATCCAAAAGTTCGCCGAATAGAGTAAGGGTCACAAACGCATAGTGAAGCCATAGAGAGCCATGAAGGCGACTATCCACACGATAAATGCAAATTATACTCACTCCGTGGAGAGTCGCATTCATAACTCTGCCACGATTTTGGTATACATATGCGAGCCTTTCTTTGTTCGACAAACTTTTAGATACAACTACAAAGCAAAACTCCTCCATACATGTACTGTTTTTTGATTGCAGGCGTCTGAGCTGGGAGAATAGCAAATGTGTGTATCTGAGTACCTATAAGTGAGTTTCCATTCATACATTATGAGTTGCCATTCGCTGATATCCTGGTCTTTTAGAGCCATGCACACTAAGATTCAGATGTTCCAGCTCAGTAATTTTTTCACTGAGTTCAGTATTTTTTTCATCTTTTTACTGAGTTTTCAACAGCAGATTTATTTCGGTACACTCGGTAATCGTATTTACCGTTCACCAGTAACGATATTTACCGTGCTTCAGTAACTTTTGACAGTTTGTGAGCTGAGCTCGGTAACTGATTTACAGAATATCCGCAAAATAAATAACCGAGCGTACCGAGTTAAATCTGCTGTTGAGAACTCAGTAAAAAGATGGGGAAAATACCGAGCTGATCTTAGTGTGTGGACTCGAAAGAAGATTAGTTTTGAGTTTATTGCAACTGTTGCTTCTATCCCGACTCAGTGACGGGATACTAAGACGGCGTCTTCAACAAAATCGTTTAGAGTCGAAAATGTCCAGTCAAGATTACGACCACAGTAGACAGCACTTGTGGCATATATATTCCATCATTGACATCTACCTAGTATAATGAATTTGCGAATATCTTTATCTACATATAAGACCTCCAGCAAGAATTTATTTATGATATTTTTTTCTGATAATTCTCCATTGCTTTTCCCTAGGATTTTCGCCAGGTTTCAGCTTGTTATTCTCCCGAGCATCCTGTAGGGATTCGTTCCTGGATTCCTGGATTCGTCAAAGATTTTTCCTGGACTTTCTTTCCTTGATTCCTCCCGGGATTTCTTCAGAAATATTTCCCGGATTCCATCAGGGATTCCCGGAATTCGTTAATTGATTCTTAGTGGTACTTATTTAGAGATTTCTCTCGGAATTTCTATCTAGTTATTCCACAATTCATCCTGGATTTTCTTCCTGAATTTATTCAGAGATTTCTATCGGACTCCATTCAGTGATTCCTTTGTTTATTTTTTCGGTTTCCTATAGATACTCCTCCTAAGTAAGATCACTTCAAGGATTTTTTAAATGTTTTTTTTACCCGAAATTCCTTCCGTTTTTTATTTTTTTTTTTGGGTTTCGTTTAGATATTCTTCGCAAGATGAATTTAGGGATTCTTTTGAAAATACCTTCTGCATTTTTTAAGAGATTCCTTCAGAATCCCTGGAGAGATTATTTTATGTATTAATACAGAGGAAATTTCCTCTGGAATTTTTCTCGGGATTACTTCAGCGGTTCCCTTGGGATTTCCTGGGTTCCCTCATTGATCCCTCCCGGGTATTATTCAGAAATTCCATCATTGATTCCTCCCGATATTTCTTTAGAGATTTCTCCCGAGATTCATTCTGTAGTGACTCCGCGCTCGGAAAAATATCTATACCCACGAGCGGGTATTCATATACGAGATCTCATGTAACGTAACTAAAACAATAAATATATTGAGTATGTTGTAGGCCATGGATCCGAGCGGACTATTTATTTCCATCCTCAGAGAACGTCTTTAAAAACCCCGTTTTAAGGTTGGTTATAACACATTCATTGATTCTTCCAGAGATTCCTCCTTTAGAGTTTGCTCCAGATTCCTTCTGAGATTAATTTATGGGTTTCTTCCAAGATTCATTTTGGCATTTTTTTAGATATCCCTTTACAGATTCCTTTTGGAATTCCTTTGGAAATTCCTCCTGGATTTTCTCAGGTATCCGATTTAACCGGGATTGATACTGCTCGGGTTTTCTTTAGGAATATATCTTGGTATCTCTTCGGAATTCACTCACTCACTCATTCACTCATGTATTCTGAGCACCCCTGGTGGTACATAGGGCCAACGTAGAAGATCTCTGTCCTGGGCGGCTGCTCGCGTCAGCGTTGACCTGGGCCCAGGTCAGACCCTTGTCGATTTCCTTGATTTCCTCACGAAGCCTTAACACCACGAGCACCTGGGTCTGCCTCTGCTGCGATAACCTGCCGGATTCCAATCCAGCGCTTGCTTGCAAATTTCACCTCCGCTTTTTCGTAGTATGTAGCCGGCCCTCCTCAATTTACGTTTTCGAATTTCTGTTGTTGTTTGTCGTTTTTTTGATGGTATCATCGATGGAGCTCAGTATTCGAGATGTAGTCGTGAGGCCACCAGATCTGAGTTATGAACAGCAGACATCGGTTGATGAAAACCTGTAGCTTCTTTGTGGTCGCTGCTGAAGCGCACCACGTTTCGCTGGCGTACAACAGCACAGATTTCACATTTGAGTTAACTGTTCAGATTTTAGACTCCATATATTTTGTAAACTCGCAGGAACAGCCCTGGCCTTCTTGATCCGTGCCTCATTGTCGATCTTGGTACCGCCATCTGATGCGATTTGAAAGTTTTCGAACTTCTCCACTGCTTGCCCAGCCACTGCAAAGTTGAAGGGGTTGTCCGTGTTGACATCCAACGATTTGGTCTTGCTGACGTGATGGTTAGATCCGTTGTAGAGGAGTGTTGAGCAAGGTCGTTGAGCTTAGTCTGCATGTCAGAGCGTCGTTGGGTTAGTAAGTAGAGCAACATCATCGGCCAAATCGAATTTGTTCAGATGCTCCATAGTCCACAGATGCTGCCAAAATAGTCCACGATTCGATGCACGGTCAATCGCCCCCACCACGACATGAATAAGACAACGATTTGAATTACGTCATCAAAAAGCTGGCAGATTTCGGGAATATATCACCTCCTGTACACCGTGGCCCCCACCATGATCTCGTCGATCGAAACAGTACCTGTATGGGGTAGTACAAAGCTCCGTTATGCAGGACTCTGCAAATAAAAGCCTTGTATTGCGCTTCGATGAGGTTGACAATTTCGTCCGAAATTCCTTTGCGTCCCAAGGACTCAGATTTTCGTGGTTCAGAAAATCGAAAGTTTTTTTTTAGGAAAACTTTGCACAGAACTTTGAGAACTATACACACAATGGTGACATGATGCCACGCTGGTTGTCGTACACAGTCAGATCCCCTTTTTTGGGAATCTTCACTAAGACACTCGGTATCCAGTCGGCCGGAAAAGTCACGGTGTCCCAGATATTACATAATAGTTGATACAATGGATAGCATGGGGCTAGCTTTGACCATCTCTGCTGATATGCGACCGACCCCTGCTGGAGCTTTACTGGACTTCATCCTTCGGATGGCTGTTTCAATTACTCGCAGTGATAGTGTCTCAGACTTGACACGGGTGATGCGCCATATCCTAGGCGGTTCATGTGGAGATGTTGATGATTGGTCGGACGTCGAAATTTGAAAAAGTTGTTCGAAGCGCTCAAACCACCAACGCTCTAGCTGGGGTCGGTGAGTAACTGTCCAAGCGTCTCTAGGCGTCTTCCATTGGCATCCTCGGACTAATCCTTGTTAAACTCAAGCGTCGTGAGATATCGTAGAAGAGGAGGATATCGCAGTTGTGACGGTTTTCTCCCCTTCGACAGCCAGAGAGTCCACCCACGCTCGCTTGTCCCTTCTGCGGCAGCGTTTGATTTCCTTTTCTAGAGCCGAATACAATTGACAGGATTCGTATTTGGCTGCTCTGGTTCATGAGCGATTCCTTCCCAGTATCTTTTTATGATTCCTTCAATGATCTTTTCAGGGATTTCTGCTGGAATTTCTCCGAGGCTTCTTTCGTGATTCGTTCAGATGTACATCCTGTGATTCCTTTATCTCCTTTTTTTTTCGTTATCTCCTGTTTTTTTTTTTCATTGATTTTTCCTTGATTTTCTTCACGGATCTCACCCCTTCTCTTCTTCCTTCTGGCTCAACGTTTCAGTTGTAAATGACCTGACTATCTCCAACTTGTAGTTCTTTGAGCACTTCCGCGGATATAAATTGAAGGGTTTATCCTTGCCTTGATGACCATTACAGGAAATGTTTCGGAATTCCGTCATAGATTCCTCAAGGATTCATTCCTAGAATTATTTCCATCGTTCCGGGATTCATTCAGGGATTTTTCCCGGAATTCTTTGAACCGATCGATATTATTTTGTACGTTTTAATTTTTCTTCGGGCGACAATGTTTATAAGTAGAAATGGTTACGAAAATAAAGGCTGAAAATCTGGCTAGAAATAAGTTCTAATAATAGAGATAGGCTAGCTAATAGTCCTGGGCTAGATCATGTATCAAACATGAATCATGATTGAGCTCTATGAACTTAAAGATAGAAATTTCATGGTTAACATACAATACATACAACATACAATACATTTTTCAACATACAAACTTTTTTAAATTCATTAGCCCAAGCAGTAAGACGAACACGTGGGGTCAAACAAGGTGACACAACATCGACAGCCGCTGCAGTCACAGATCACGGACATTATGAATTGCGCACCTCCGAAGAGCTAGCCATCGTAGATGTCTCTAGAGAAGATAAGATCATTGTATGCTTACCTACCTACCTCAAGTGCCGTGAAAATTACACAGTAAGCTATAACTCATCACCGGCCGATTGCATCTGCTGAAAGCCGGGCAGGCAGTGAACATCAACTTGCGGTCCGACTGGGCTGGTGTTGTTGGATTCACTAAGAAATGTGAATTTTCGATGTAAGACGATTGAAGACGTCTGGGCAACGGCCATCTCAGCGTGGCCTGCGAGGAAATGCTGCTCAACAGGAACTTTGCTCTCTGCCGCCGTCCAACGAAACAATGCACGCATGTAGGTAGGAACACAGGTGATGATGATGGTGATGTGAATGGTTAGAGTTGAGGCCGCGGTGACAATGGCGATGTGAAAGCGACGAACTCCAACCGTTTGATGCGTCCGACTACAACGCGGGCAGTGATTTCTAACTGAAACACATTCCCGTATATGTTAGTTTACAGTCTTCACAATATATAGCTTTTATTTATTTGACGACTTCAAAACTTCATTGTGGCATTTACAAATATTGCTCGTGAATAAATGAAATCCTGTACTGGTTTGAGATTTTTTCTTGTATTATTTATCACATGTTGACCGAATGTATATTATTAGGTCTATTGGTAGGTAGAATCCACGAATCCTACGGCGCATGATAACCAATCGATATAAGGTTTGTTCACAAAAGCTGCACGTGAAGGGAAATCGGTCTAGTGTTTTAATGTTTGATCATTTTTTTTTTCAGAGATAAGACCAGAGTGGTGTGATTAAAACATTCATACTGTAGAATAGACATTCAGGATGTTTTCGTCGGCTTCCATGAGTTGATTCGTATTTCAAATTTTGCTAAATTATCTCTATCATAGTGAAAGTTTCACGGAAGACCCTTGTGTGTGTCCAAGATGCGCTCTGTAAATAGTTTACTACAATTCTGTTCATTTGGATCCATTACTAGATGCCGGTTAAGACAGTAATTTATAATATTCAATTGATTTATCATAGATTTGGATGTGTTTTTTTTTTCAGTTAAGGTTTAGGATATTCATTCTTCACAATAGCAAGGATTGTTAGTTGATTTATATTACACAGTCGCATTTGCGTGAACATCAATCAGTGTGACACACTGCTTCGGCACTTGACTTAAACTCAGTGGTTCTCATGTATATCGCACAAGTCGGTGCTAGCAAAAACGAACAACTCAATGGGTCTAGCTTATGCAAGGAAATTTCGGTGGTGATTCGCACGAGCAATGAATGAGCAAAAAAAAAAAAAACAAAACAAAACAAACAGATCAAACACGATTCCAACAGTTGTGAGCAAGGTAATATATGCGGACACGTTCGCGCGCTACAAAAAGTGGTCCTCGGTTGACCATGGGCTAATGCATTTATGAATGCTTCTTGCTTCGATGACAAAAAAACTTAATTTGAAAACTAATTGGTTTGCTTTGTACTGGCATTCGTTGATCCAAGTGGTACACTTTGTATTTAGGCTGTTTTAGGAAAGGGTAATCAATACATGCTTCACAAGATGAGATATTGGGTGGATTTAATTACTACGTGCAAGAAGATCACGGCACAGAACACATACATAATAGAACGATTTTTGCGAAGAAGAAATTCATTGAGTTCTTGTACCACTTGAGCATTTTTGGGGCACTTTCCGCAATAGCTAAATCTATTTTATACTAAACTAGCTGACCCCGGCAAACTTTGTCTTGCCTACTGCGTTTTTTGACGATTCAAGTCCCTAGCCAAGCACCCAAGTCCCCGTTCAAACTGTGTGAAAACCCGATTTTCAAAAACTCTCAATTTTCCCATGTTTTTGGCCTCATAAACCTTCCTTGGGTGAAAACTAACAGAACAAAACTTAGACGACCCAAATCGGACCAGCCGTTCGCAAGTTATGCGCGGTCCCACGTATGCCACTGCATTTTTATATATATAGATATTTAAATCGATTTTTGGAACACGGTGAGATACGTACAGTATCTAATCCTATACAAAAATTCAAACCAATTATTGTGAAATTGACTTAGTTCTGGCGGAAAGTGCCCAAAAAAGGTACACAGATAAAAATAATGAGATTTACACGTCATGTAAACTTCATTTTACTCATGTAAACTTAATGTTATGATGGTTTACATGATATATCTTGTAAATTTGTGTTATATGTCATGTAAACTCTCAGAGTCATGCTGAATTACATGACATATAATGGAAGTTTACATGATCTTTCATGAACTTTACATGATATGTCATGTAAACTTCCATGATATCCCACGCTCCAATTATGTGCATCATATGTCACAGAATTTTACACTCTTTTTTCGATCTGTGTACACCTATCCAAATCGTACAAGACCCTATTATTTGATACATGTAGTTAAATAATCGATATCTCATCTCATCATGCTTACCTTATTGATTTTAGGGTTCCCATTTACTCGTTTTAATATTGACATTGGTTAACTCTATCAACACAGACATACAGACAGATACAGACGTATCACTTCGATCAAAGTGCGATTAAAATCATCGTCACAAAAGTATAATCACCCAATGCTAAATACGCTGTGTTTCGCAAAGCCACTGAGTAGATGTCGGTATTGAGCAAACGTCAAACATTAGCAAAAACGATGCGAGCGCCATAAGCGATAGATTAGCGAACTACAAACTACGAATAGTCCGTTAAAAAGAGAAACAATGGAAAGTGGGTAGAACGAGACGTCTGTTTGTCTGTGCTATTAACTTGGTTACCTATCAAGTTTCCTGGGGTAGCTCCAGGTTAGCGGTACATCCGAATGGTGACTAAAATGTTCAACAACCTTTTAATATACACTCTCGATCAAAAGTTTGGGGTCACCCCCTCAAAAACATGTCATTTTTTTAGGCCCATATCTCCGCCAATTTGCGTCCGATTTCAAAGTCCTAGGTTTGATTCAAAAGATAATAAGTCAAAGAAACTTTGAACATGATTTAAAAGAAACTTTTTCAAAAAAAAAAAAAAATGGTATGTAAACTTAACCCAAAGTTGCCAAATTGTCTAAAAAAATAATATAAACTTACGGCAGTGTCGCTGGAAATTGGGTCGACTAAATTTTAGGATGAGAGTGGTAATATAACCCTTTTTCTATTAGCTTTCAACTGCTTTTTACAGAACTTAGCTTAAAAATCTAGAAAAAAAGTTATTAAGTAAATTAACTCTTCATGTCATCGACCAAAACTTTGGGGTCACTTTCGGAAAAAAACATGGAAAAGTGATTTGATGATATCTTCGTCATCTATAGTTCAGTTTTAATTATTTTTGGCTCACATCAAAGATGATTAACTAAATTTACGTTTGATGTCTTTAACTTAACGTGTTGACCGATTTTTGTATATAAAAATGTTATGTAAAGTTAACACATTTCACCACATTTCAACAAATGAGGCAACTTTACGTTAAGTTTTAGTATGTAAACTTCAACAAATAAGTGTGGTTCAATCATAGTAAGTATCATTCATTATATTTCAAATAAGCCAAGAAGAATTAAATTTGAATGAAAGATGACAAAGGTATCAACAAATAACTTTTCCATGTTTTACGATAGTGACCCCAAACTTTTGGCCGATACATCATTTTGAGGGGTGACCCCAAACTTTTGGTCATATCATCGATCAGGATAAATTAACTTAATATTTTTTTCTAAATTTTTTAGCTAAGTTCTGTAAAAATCAGTTGAAAGCTAATAGAAAATGTGTTATATTACCGCTCTCATCTTAAAATTTGATCGACCCAATTTCCAGCGACACTGCCGTAAGTTTATATTCATTTTTAAGAAAATTTGGCAGCTTTGGGTTACAATTTTTTTTGAAAAAGTTTCCTTTAAATCATTTTCAAAGTTTCTTTGACTTATTATCATTTGAATGGGACCTAGGGTTTTGAAATCGGTCGCAAATTGGCGGAGATATGGGCCTGAAAAAAATGACATGTTTGGGGGGGATGACCCCAAACTTTTGATCGGGAGTGTACCACTAGTAAAATCATAAACAATAAACTATAACAAGCATATTTTTGGAATTATGCGAGAAAAAATTTCAGGTGTCAGGTACGCCCGAAAAGTGTCCTTCGATCGCAAACCCAAACGAAAAAAGAAGATGAGTGGACACATTTGCGATCATACTGCATGTGTTTCTCACAAGCAATCGGTAATTGAAAAGATGTTGTGCCCCTCAATAACTAAAACCTCTTCGGCCAATTCGACTTTTTCGATAAAAAGCCGCACTCTGCGTAGGGTCCGCAGATCGTCCTCCACTTGGTCGACCCACCTAGCTCGCTGTGCACCACGTCTTCTTGTACCGGTCGGATGACTCTCGAGAACCATTTTAGTCGGGTTGCTATCCGACATCCTGATGACGTGACCCGCCCACCGTAGCCTCCCGATTTTTGCGGTATGAACGATGGTTGGTTCTCTCAGCAGCTGATGCAGCTCGTGGTTCATTCGCCTTCTCCAAGTCCCGTCTTCCATCTGCAATCCGCCGTAGATGGTACGCAACACCTTCCGTTCGAAAACTCCAAGGGCGCGTTGGACCTCTGCACGTAGGGTTTATGTTTCGTGCCCATAGAAGACGACTGGTCTAATCAGCGTTTTGTAGATAGTTAAATTCGTGTTACGGCGAACTTTATTCGATCGTAGAGATCTGCGGAGTCCAAAATAAGCACAATTTCCTGCCACAATGCGCCTCTGAATTTCTCTGCTGGTGTCGTCGTCGGCGGTCATCAGTGAGCCCAAGTACACGAATTTTTCAACATGTACTTTGTCTTCGACATATTAATGACTAATCCTATTCGCCTGGCTTCACTCTTTAGTCGGATGTATGTTTCCGCCATCGTCTCAAATTTACGAGCAATAATATTAATATCATCAGAGAAATCAAGCAGCTGAACGGACTTCGTGAAAATCGTTCCACTCGTGTTTATCCTCGCTAAAGCAATATTGAACAGCAAGCACGAAAGACCATCACCTTGCCGTAACCCTCTGCGAGATTCGAAAGGACTCGAGAGTGTCCCTGATACTCGAACTACGCACATCACTCGATCCATCGTCGCCTTGATCAATCGTATCAGTTTATCCGGAAATCCGTATTCGTGCATAGTCTGCCATAGCTGTTCTCGATCGATTGTATCATACGCCGATTTGGAATCGACGAACAAGTGATGTGTGGGCACGTTCTATTCGCGGCATTTCTGCAACACCTGGCGGATGACGAACATCTGGTCCGTTGTAGCGCGTTCACCCATAAATCAAGCCTGATATTGCCCCACGAACTCTCTTGCAACCGGTGATAGACGGCGGCATAAGATTTGAGAGAGTATCTTGTAGGCAGCGCTCAGTAGTGTAATCGCGCGGTGTAGTTCCCGCAATCCAACTTGTCGCCCTTTTTGTAGATGGGACACATGATACCTTCCACCCATTCCGGTAATACTTCCTCCTCCCAAATCTTGGTAATGACCCAGTGTAGCGCTCTCACCAGTGCTTCTCCACCGTATTTTAAAAGCTCGCTTGATAGTTGATCTGCTCCAGCGGCTTTGTTGTTTTTAAACCGGCCAACTTCCTCCTCAATCTCTTGGAGGTCAGGGGCCGGAAGTCTTTCGTTCTGTGCACATACTCCAAGATCTGCTACCACGCCATCTTCGGTACTTGCAACGTCGCCATGGAGGTGCTCATCGTAATACTACTGCCACCTCTCGACCATCTCACGCTCGCTCGTGAGAATATTATCGTGATTATCCCGTGGGTGATTGAACATGTCGGCTTGTGGCACAAAGCCTCTGCGCGAGCGGTTCAGCTTCTCGTAGAGCTTTCGTGTGTCGTTAGCGCGGTACAGCTCTTCCATCGCTTCGCGATCTCGTTCTTCCTGCTGGCGCTTCTTCATCCGGAAGACTGAGTTCTGCCGGTTCCGCACCTGTCTGTAACTTACCTCATTCACTCTCGTGTGGTGTTGCAGCATTCTCGCCCATGCTGTATTCTTCTCGTTTTTCAACTGTTCACATTCGCCGTCGTACCAGTCTTTTCTGTGATTCGGAGTAGCGAAGCCTAGTGCTGTAGCCGAGGTACTACCTATGGCGGACCGGATGTCCCTCCAGCCATCTTCAATTGTAGCTGCGCCAAGCTGCTCTTCCGTTAGTAGCGCCACTGCTAACTGCTGCGCGTAGTCTTGAGCCACTTCTATGTTACGCAGTTGCTCGAAACTTCCTTTCGATACAAATGCTCTTTTTACGTATATTTCCAGAAACCATTCTCGGTTGATATACTTTTTTCGGAAAGTCTATGAAAACAACATCAAGTCAATTTATCCCATGTTCAGTTTTGTCATCATAAGCTGTCCAAAAAGTTATCCTATGTTCAATATAAATGCATAAAAATCTGTACCACAAATGATGAAATGTGACAAGTAAAAAACTGTACATACCGATACCACAAATGATGAAGTGTGAATGTAGGATGCGATGTTCAATGAGAAGTTTGAGTTAACTATGTGGTGTGGAGTAACCTGTGAAGAGTGGGGCAATGAGGAGTGATGATTGAGCAGTGCAGAGTGATAGGCGAGGAGTTACAAGTGACAAGTGAAGAGTAAACTGTGATAAGTGAGGGGTAAGCAGATGGTCAATCAGTCTTGTAGAGGTTCTTAGAACCGTCATAAAACTTAATGCCTTTTATTTTGGTTTTAAGAGTGTGAAGACAAGGCTGTGGAGCAGTGAAGAACGAGGAGTGAGAAGTAGGAGTGAGTAATAATTACTAATTATTGATCAGTAGAGAGTGAGGAGTGCGATGTGAGCAATTCGGGAAGAGAAGCTATCAGTAAAGAGTGAGTAGTGAGAAGAGGGTAGAGAGGAATGAACTTGAGCTTGATTGACCGCCCGTGGATGCTACTCCAGTTTCACCAGTCCAGCTACACTCACACAACCCAAGTAACTTTTTTTCAGTCAAATATACTAGAAGAGGGTTTTAGATGGTTCTAAAACCCTCTTCTAGTATTTTTGACTAATAAAAAGTTATTTGGGTTGTGTGAGTGTAACTGGTGAAAATAGAGTAGCTTCAGGAGTTCATTCCTCTCTACCCTCTTTTCACTACTCACTCCTCACTGATAACTTCTCTTCCCGAATTGCTCACATCGCACTCCTCACTCTCCACTGATCAATAATTAGTAATTATTACTCACTCCTACTTCTCACTCCTCGTTCTTCACTGCTCCACAGCCTTGTCTTCACACTCTTAAAACCAAAATAAAAGGCATTAAGTTTTATGACGGTTCTAAGAACCTCTACAAGACTGATTGACCATCAAAATGTTACCTGGGAACCAATGGGGTCTCTGCCGGGAACTGACAGACATCTTCAGTGTGTGAGCGTTGGTGGGAAACGACTTTTCAACCATTTCAGCCATTTTAGCGATGGCTATGAACATATTATATATGAGTTGTATATGTAGAGAGGAGAGGAAAATTATGCAGAAAGATACAAAGCAGGAGAAAAGGGACGGGTTAGGGATTGAACCCAGGACTTTCTGCATACGAATAAGAAGCGGTATCCACTAGAGCACCAAGCTCGTCTGGAAGAGGGTAGAGAGGAATGAACAGTGAAAAGTGAAGAATAAGAAGTAAACAGTGACGAATGAACAGTAAGTATGGTGACGCAGTGAGAAATGAGCATGATGTGAGCAGTAAAGAGTGAATAGTGAGCATTGAAATGTGAGAAGTGAACTGTAAAGAATAGGTACTGTAGAAGTGAGAAGTGAGGAATTAAAGAGTGGGTAATGATGAATGAGCAGTAAATAATGAAGGTTGAGGAGTAATTGAATGTGAGGAGAAGAGAGGAATGGGAGGTATGCAGTGAGGGATAATCAGTGAAAACTGAGAAGTGAACTAGTGAGTAGCACGAACCCGGACCAAATCCATCGTCCTGAAAGTAGCCACAGCTGGACGGATACGGATACGGATCCCCACAAAGTTGATGTTAAGTAATTATCCGGTTGGTTCAAGAAGGCGTGGAACGCCCACGCTTCGCTCATGAAGTGGGAACCTAGCGAAAGGATAATTGTAGCCAGATTTTCGAAACGTTAACATGATCCAATGTTACGCACCATCCGATGCTGCCGAAATGCAAAACAAAGAGAACTTTCACAGATAACTGAATGCTGGCGTTGATAAGATTCCAAAAGTGATATCAAAATCCTCATGCGCGAAGGTTGGTTCCGACAACTCGGACTTTGAACACCTCATGAAACGCCACGGTCCTGGAAAAATGAACGAGAACGGAGAGCTGTTTGCAGAGTTTTGTGGAAACAAATGACATAGTGATTGGGGAATCGTTCTTTCCTCATTCATCAGTGCACAAAATGACATGACGTGATATCGACACGGAAAATCAAATCGGCCACATCTGCATCATCCGAAAATGGAGACGGACCCTTCTAGATGTAAGGAACAAACGTAGCGCCAGCATTGCGTCCGACCATTAACTCGTAATCGGCGAGGTCTGGCTGCACATTGCGAGGATTCATCGACAGGAGGAGAAAATCGGGCGCCGACTTGAAGACGCTGCGATGAAAAGGTCCCTCGTCGAGGAGCTAGAGAACCGTACTGCGGGAATTCCAGAAGGTGGAAGCGTAAAAGATCAATGGAGCGTCATCAAGAACGCTTCCATCGGCACCGGCGAGAATAATTTGGGTGAGCTACACACCTGGAGAAAGCAGTGGATCATATATGACACCTGGAGCAAGATAGAGGAGCGAAGGAACGCCAAAGCCGCGATGAAGCGAGCGAAAATACGAGAAGCCAAAGTCGTAGCCCGTCAGCTATTCGGCTCTCGAGAAGGAAGTGAAACGCTCATGTAGGCGGGACAAAAGTGCGTGAGCGAACTCCCTAGCCGACGAAAGCGAGAAAACCACAAATGCCGGCGACATTCGTCTCCTCTACGATGTCTTACGTCGCCTTAGTGGGACTAAGATGAATGCTAAGATGCCCGTGAGACAGTTACTGATCGACTAGTTGAAACGCTGGTTCGAGCACTTTGGAAACCTTTTTCAAGTGTCGGCCACGCTATCAACACCTCAGCATGAGCCGCAAAGACACATTATCCGTGAAGCTCCATCATTGCAGGAGATGAAAACAGCCATCCGTAGCATGAAATCGAACAGGGTCCAGGGGTCGGACGCATATTAGCCGAGTTGCTGCGGCAGCCCATTACCATGGAGCACCCAAATGGCTTCGAACTGACTCATGACTTTGCTCTCTTAGCTCAACTGCGCTCTGATATGCAGAGTAGGCTCAGTGATCTTCTCGATCACTCCTCGGGGGCAGATCTAACCATCAAGGTCAACAAAACCAAATCGTTGGATGTAAACACGATCATTTCCAGCTTCACGGGAGCTGGGTCAGCAGTAGAGAATGAAGAAAGCTTTTAATATCTTGGTAGCCAAATGGCAGCCGATTACGGCACCAAGATCGACATAGGTGCACGGATCATGAAGGTGTGGGAGTGTTTGGAAAAACAACCAGATTAGTCGACGCACCAAAATCCGGATTTTCAACTTGAACGTGAAATCTTTGCCGCTGTATGCCAGTGAAACCTGGTATGTATCAGCGGAGAACACTTAAAGGCTGCAGGTTTTCGTCAATAGATGCCTACGGTATATAATTTGTGCATGGTGGCCTCAACATTGGATCTCCATCGTCGATGTCATCAAAAGCCAATAGCGACAAAAATTCGGGAGCGAAAGCGGAGGTAAGTCGGCCACACTCTACGTATTGGCGGAAACGAAATCTGCAAGCAGGACATTGCGGCAGAGGCAGACCCAGATGCTCATGGCGACGCAGCCTCAACAACGAAATAAAGCAAGTCGACAGAAATTTGACCTGGCCACAGGTCAAGGCGATGGCAGGCAATCGCCCAGGATGGAAATCTTTGAATTCGGCCTTCTGCACCACCGTGGGTACTCACGACTGAAAGTAGTAAGTAAGTACTTCCAGATATTGTTCAAGAAAGGTATCCAGGAATTCCTTCAAGAACGTCTTCAGAAATTCTCCCACGATTTTCTCCAAGGACTGTCCTTGGAAGTTCCAAGGATTCTTGGGAAATGTCTGATTCATCCACGAATGATTCGGATTGATTTCCATGAGAATTGGTAACTGAATTGGGACAGATGTTAATGACGATTGCCAAAGATTGTCCCCAAAGATGCTTCTTGTAATGTCTGTGCGAATCCTTTGGCAATGTCTCCATGGGTTTCTCCTGGGATCCCTCCAGGAATGTTTTATAAATTTCGCCTCCAGGGCTTTCTCTGGTAACGTCTGTACGGATTATCCCAGTAAAGTCTTCAGGAATTTATTCAGAAATGTGTCCAGGAATTTTTCCGGAAATAAGATCTAATGATTTTTTATCAAGGCAACAGCGTTCTACAGCTCATCAAAATTATGCATATCCTAGAGGTTTTTAGAATCCTCTGAGTTTAGTAGTTTAGTGAACTACATAAACCAGCAGATTGAAACGAAAAATGGTGCAATGTTTTCAGGTGATTGTTCAAAAGTCCTACAGACAAAACAAAACATAATGGCAAACCATAAGAAAAAAAAACTGAAACAAATGCTTTCTTTCAATCCGAAGCGGTAGAAGACAAAACAAAATAAAACTCAAGGCAATATTTCGGGACGTTCACATTCCTTTATTAGTTCTATATTCCATGGTACTTTAGAAAGTGGCACTAGCTTACATTTGATTCATTTTTCAATTATATGTATCAGAACATTGCACCATTTTTTTCTGTTTATCATGTCTCTTCCGGGCGAGAGATACGCTGCACGTGTGAATGTACTTGTTGTTGTATTTGTGTAGGTGAGTGTAATTGAATGTTGAAAGTTTAAATATCTAATTTTATGCATGAATAGATGAGCGTGTTGCTTTGATATATAATGAAGGTGAATTTTTGTGTGTATTGTGGTATATGCTCTATTTTCTGGTTCTAAAGCCAGCCGGTTTTCTATTTCATCCATTCCGTTTATTTCAAAACATTCTTGCAGCAAAAGGGGCACGTGAATGATTGGACCAATATAAAAAAAAAATGCAAAACAACAAATAAACCTTAGATGCACTGTGAAGAGATATGTGTTCATACTTTCGTTCGATTCATTTGATCTCTGTTTTTTGGTGAGAACCAGCTCAAAGGAACGTCATTTAATTCATACGCTGCACAAAGTAGAACGGCCTTCATCATTGAGCAATGATTTCGTAATCATCAAAAGACGAAAGCAATATTTGACATCGTATGATATCGTTTGAGGCAATAATGAAAAAAACACAAATTTGAATTAAGCGTATCAAAGACATTAAACTTACTACGGTAACTTAACATTATAAATAATTATGCAAATAAGAAGACGTAGCAGTTTGAACTGATGATAAGTATATTAAAATTAATATTCATCTCAATTACTTAACGTACTACTAAACATAAACACAAACATTACTACGAAACAAAGGAGTAATCTAACAAACGGTCACGATTTTGTATGTGTGCAGTGACAAATAAACACTAGCATAGGGACTGCATTCTACGTTGCTTCCACATTCATCCTGGCGCTTTTTTATTACTCTATACCAGAACTTAACGCTTAGTGGAAAAATAGTGCTACCTAAATTCAGTAATTTCATTGTAGATGTTTTTGTTTTCGTTTTGGCGGAAGCTTTGTGTGTTTTTCTAACTGTTATCTCACATTCTCACGTTTGCACACAATTCTCTAAACAAATCTGATTGCTTTCTTTATCAACTCGCACTTCTCTTCCACTCTCTTTCTCGTCCTTTCCTTCCTGTTCCTGCACTTTTTGGCTTCATCATGCATAAAAATACATTGAGTTGTTGGTTTTTGTAGCGTTACGTTTTGTTTATCTAAGTAGAATAATAGTATAAAACAGGGATAATAATTAAAAAAGATTTGATAATTGTGTGTAACCAAATTGCTATTTTTATTCTTTCTGGTGAGGGTTGGTTCCCCTGCCAGGAACACTAGCACAGCGCTGCAATCCTTAAACTATAATTTCATTAGTCTTATACCATTTGCTAGTATAGTAGTCAATTGTAGTAGTAGTAGAGATAGCATAAGGTTGTAGCTTCGAAGTCGAATCCGATGCGATTGGAAAATAGTTTCTCCAAAATAAGAAGAAATTATTCCAAAAGTCGGACAAACGGCAAACTAAACACATTCATGATTATGGACGGTTACCTTTCGAAGCTACCCACCCCTACAACTGTTTAGCCTTCACAGAAAATAATAAGACTTCAGCACCACCGTTCTTTGAATCATCATTTTTTCAAGAAGCGATTAAATTGAGTCTTGAGAGACTAATATTTATCTAGCCATAAAGAGATACCAGTCAATGTACGCACGAGGGTAACAAACGTATGTCTCTTTCGAAGTAGATAATAAAAATATACTGAGTGATAAAAATATGTTTCCTTGGCTTTTTTCCGCTGCTACTAAGCGCTTTTTTCTAATTGGTATAAACAACCAGTTTAACCCGATTGATTCCGCCATGTCACGAATCCCCTCAACAAAAACTGCTTTCATTCCGAATCCTCGTGTCGTGCTTTTTAAGCTTCAAATTTTCACAAGACACCACACAAGTTGCGGTTCATTATTTTACTCCCAAAACAACAATTTATTCGCATGCATTTAGATAAATTCACACTCTTGCTCTTACTTTAGACTGACCCATTCTCTAATGGCACAGTTGGTGGTGGTGGTTGAGGTGGTTGAGGCTGAATCGGGACTTTCGATGAATCAATTGACGACGAGGTAAGGGTCGGCGCTGTGCTGCAATCGCTCTCAGTGCTGCTTTTGAGACAGTTGCTAGCGGATGCTGTCTCCGCTACTGCAACCGCGGGTTCTACTACGAGGTCAGACGTCTTGGTAGGTGTGGTGGACGTTTCTTCTATTGATGCGTCTGCTGCTGCTACTGCTGTGGCTTCGTTGCTATTTTCAAGGCAGGTCTCCTGGGTTGAACTACTGTCGGGTTGAGGAACGGAATCGGTTACAACACTGCTGGATCTAGAAACAAACGACCGAATTTATTGGTAAAGAAGTCAATTACTACCTAACTACGGTGCAAAAATTTATATCAGTTTTTTGACGAAGTTGTTATAAGTTGTTTTATTTCTAATGATGCATTTTTCATAATGCATTCTGATGACGAGAAAGCTTTAATAGTCTCCAGTTTTTGTTGGCATAGTTTACGGTTATACTCATTTCAAAATTATCTTAAAGCGTAGTATTAACTTTTACTTTGTGCTGTTTCACCCTCTATGAATTGCATTACATTCCGTCAACAGTTTTGCAATTGATCAGCACAACATTGCAAAGAACACGTTGTAACTCGGACAGAAAGACGTGTCCGAGAATATCAATCTCACAAATCCTCTTATTTGCGACATTGGCGCTTCTTAACCTGCAAGCTACGAAGTTGCCGAATATCTCCGTCGTATGAACGTATATAACTAAATTGATTTTCATTATAATGCTCATACGTCAAAGCGGGGGAAAACATAAATGTAAAAACGTATGGATCGTGTATTTTCACAAGACTCGGGGTACAGTCGTAGAATGACAAAAATGTACATTTGAAAGGTAGTACTGTCACTCAACCGTAATATGCCGACTGTGGAACGACCTGTTGAACCTCCGAAGGAAATTCTTCTTGAGGTTCTTCGTCTCTATGAAGTGTGCAGAACAACGCATGCGTGAAATGATTATCTCTTTTTATCCGGAAATTTAGATAGCGGTATAAAGCAAACCATATAACCATATAAACATTATAGTGAAGATCGGAATTTATACTACATATACAGGCGACAGAGATTCTAAACAAGCTTGAAATAGTGGAGAGCTATAGGTAATTCTGAGTTCGAGTTTAAATGGAGTCCGTGATTTTTCTTACATATTTTTTCATCTGCCCAGCAAATACGTTTTCTTGTTGTGCACATGCATGTCAAAAAGTTACATGGCGTGCAGCACTTCACTGTTTCACTCAAACTGGCATTTTTCTATTAAATTTGCTTCCATCATCAAATAACAAAGCTCTCTTTGAAACTTACCCATCGTCAACCACCATATCTGCGAAAGATTCTCTCGCATCTTCGAACTCGGCACCATCGTCGCTTTCGACGGTTGCAACAGGACCATTCCGGTTATCTCCAGCGGATGTGTGCATCTCTTCGGCTACGGTGGTCGACACGAGACTCGACTGAAGCACCTGGTCCTGTTGTAACCTACTGCTGGCATCAACTTTCTCAGTTTCGGTAGTTGTTACAGTTGTTGTGGGTTCTTCTAGTGACGTTTTCTCCTCATCACAACTACTTTGTTTATCTGTTACAGATAATGGCACATTGTTTGCTACTACTTCTGCTGCTATGTTACTATTTTTAGTGTCATCACTTTCACTATTGGTGGTACTGATTGCTTCGGTTGTGTTCGTGGCTAGCGAATCTACAACCACTGTGCAATCGTTGGTTGAAGTCCTGAAAATATAAAAGTAGTTTAATGATTTACTAGTTCATAGAAATGTTCGGTCACATACTTTGAGCTGCTGATGGAATCATTCGTCGACGTAAGCAAAGTCTGCGGAGGTTGCGTCGTACTGACATCGAAGACATCAGTCGCTGCGTATGCATCGTTGTTTTTGTTGGTAAAACCATCGAATGCGATATTTTCGTTATTATCGAACAAAGGTTTTGGCGTATCATCGTCGTCATTGGACGTGCTCGCAGGTGCCATTTGGAAATCCGTAAAGTGCGAATCAAAATCGGCAAAACTGTCCGAGCCAAAGTTCGCCCACGCATCGGACAATCCGTCGGCGTGCTGTTCCATCCCGCTGGGTTCGTCCCCGGAGCCCCATGGATCAGCATTTTCCACTGCGGATGAATTCGTCGGCCAGGCACTCTTGTTAATAAACAAATCAATTGCATTTTTGAGATCATCGTCGTACGGACGGTGCCCACCGCCCCCACCATCGCCACCCTCGGTATCGTCATCACTTTGCGCCGGAATCCTCCCACGACCCGTATAAAAGTTCCGCGCTTCCTCAGCACTCCCCTCCTGCCCGTCTTCGTCATCATCCTCGCCGAACATGTCAGTGTCCATGCCAGGCATAATAAATGCATTGGCAGTTCCCACAGCCTCATCGAACAATTTGGTCAAGTGTTCTACCGTATTGGTGAAACCCAACAACTCAAAGGAGGAGCTGTTGTTCATGCTACTCAGGTCCAACACGGTACTACTGATGGAGAAAAACAAGAATTACTGAATGTTGACAGCCATTCCATATCCATAAATACAATACTCACTGCATGTAATCCTTAAGGTTGTTTTCAACATCTTTCGGGAATATTGTAACATCGGACGAAAAGTCTTTCTTCTGATATGGGTCATGATCAGCCTGAAAAAGAACCAGCTAGTCAGAAACATCGTTCACCGTCGAACGCACCAGCAACCCTACCAAAAATCGCTTTTGCACTGCCAATATTTTCGCCAGCTCGCCTTCCTCGGTTTCAATCACTCGCCGCCAGCGGTCCTTCATGAAGTCTCCTTCGAGGGTCGATTCGACTAAGGCACAAAACTCCTCCGACACGTTCATGTTCGTGACCAGGGCTTCGAACATTTCAATCAGATGGCCCATGTAACCGAGCCGGCGGCACTTGCGGGGCGGCGATTTTTGCGGCGGTTCTTCCGTCTCCGTTTCCTCGTCGTCGTTGTCTGGCGCTTTAGGCGTCTGCATCTCCTCGTTGTAGTACCAAAGGTCCACCAGCCGAGAGGCAAGTTTGCAGTCGCAGATAATCTGGATGAGTGATAGGAATTAGTGAAATTGTACAAAACAATGGGAGGAACTTGTCAAACGTTGAAATAAACAATTCTGAAAACATCAGATGAAACTTACATGTCGCTGTAAATCCGAGGTAAGCAACTTGGTTTCACCCTCTCTTTGGTCGAACGATTGAATGGCATAGTTGACGCACACCTTGGCCTGATTATGCAAAAAATTGTTCCAACAATATTGCTTAAAAAGATTGAGCAATGTACTATAAAAATCTGTTCCGCATATTCTGAGAAGAGAAGAAGTAGATTTGATAACGATCTGCAATACCACCCAGCCGAACACTTACGTCCTGATTACATCACTGTTTTCGGTTTCTATTAATACTGTAAATAAATTACAAATCTGAAGTCTCACGTTTCCTAGAGGTGGTGAAAGTACGCCGACTGTTGTAATAATGTCGGGTTTCTGAAAAAATAGCGAAGTCGTTGAGACATTGGATTGATTGATCCCGAAAACGCAGTAAACCAACCTGAGGCGGATTCTTTAAAATGTGAATAAACTCAAGTAGTCTCGGGTGTATGATCTTGACTAAGCGTAGCACGACCGTGTCATGGTGTTCTTTCTCAGCGTCGATAACCATCTGGAGAGCAGTATCGGAGACCGGCTCTTGTCTGAAACAGATTGTCTTGAAAAATTGAAACTCCGGGAGTCCGTAGAAGGTACTCACATGATCGTATTCTCCAGCAGTCGCAGAATGATCCGAATACCACCGACAATGGCGCTTTCTTCGCTGTTCTCTTTCAGGATGATGTCCAGCAGCATTTGGGTGGTGGCTTCGTTTTCCAGTGTGTCCAGGATAGGATCAGATGTAACTGAGGGGATAAAGTAAGACATTTAAAAATGCAATACGCTACCAGCAGTTAGGGAGGGACTATGTTTGGTGCTAAACATACAAATTCAGTTGAAAAGAATATATGCTATCTACCAAATGGTAATAAACAAAATAAACTAAAAAAAGATTAACAATCATTCGCTCAAGCAACTGATTTTTGCTCTTGTTTTGCAACAATTCACTACATAAATCAATTTCATTTTACACGCTAAGTTGAGTACATTGATTTTGGTAGAATTGAAGATTAACAACCAAAATAAGTTGAATTAATAAAATCATGGAGCTACAGAAGATGATGATTTGTTGTGATAGAGATTTTTCAAGGTTAGGCTAGCGCAGATTAACCTATCATATAATTCCTACTAGTATGCAACCAAGCAAACTGTACCGCATCTTAACCAAACCCTTACTTTTGCCGAAAAATAAACAACTATTTCCCAAAAAACACTCCATCAAACGTAAGAACTTGTGCAGAAGCAGAGGACTTAACAGTCTGCGGTGGGAAATCCTATCCCTTTACATTTTGACGTAGTCGGCGTCATTCTAGACTGAAAAATAGAAGATCGCCAACACTCATACACTGAAGATACCTGTTGGTCCCAAGCAGCTATCTCATTACTTCCTTGTGTAGGTCAATATAGCTGATGGCGATACTGAAGTAGCAACTATGGGCGGTCGACCACGTTTAAGTTCACACGATAACGCTCAAGGTGTCTCGCAATTTGAATCTTCATACATAGGGGAGACTGGGGAGACTTGATCCCTTTTTCTTAATTTACCTGAAACTTTGAGAAAAAACACAAAACTAGATCCGATTTCCGTACAAAATGGCAGGTAAACATCTATTGCAAGTTTATACACAACAGAAGGCCTTTAAATTATTGTTAAAGTTTTCAAAACTGTGTTTTTATGGAGGCATGTCTTATGATGTATTTTTCAAAAATGGGTGACACTTGATCCCCCTTTGAGCACATGGTTTATTTAAAGGGAAAATAATTCCAGAGTCTTCCTATTCATTTTCTTTTCGAGTTTTCTTGTATTACCGATGAATATGGAGTGTTTGAAATTGTAATATTTCCTTAAATTTTTAAGGATATGCCGGATTTTAAAAATGGGGAGATTTGATCCCCCTTTTCTTGGTTTATACTCAAGTTATAATTATCTGACACATTTTATCGTTGAATAGACTACAATTCCAAGTCAATAGAGGCTTCCGAATAGAATTATATTTTTCACATGTATAATGTGTGTGTAATCCTCGAGGGATCAAGTCTCCCCATGTCACTGTTGTGTATACTAAGCTGAATTAATTAAAATATGTTAATAACAGCCCTATTTGGATAAATAAGTTTGAAAGTACTTTATTAAAACTATGTGCTGTGAAATTTTGACACCATTTGGTTCAATTTTCACAAAGTTATTGAGATTTTTCGGAATCGCCTAAAAGATTTCTGAAGGACTGAAAACAAACCATCAGCCGTTAAAAAATAATGCAATGTACAATCGAAATCACTTGTTGCCAAAACATAGTCGTTTGTCCAGGAGTAGTTTTGGAAAAAATATGCTAGAAGAAAAATGTTTTTGGTTCCGAGCAAATATGGGGGGAACAAGTCTCCCCAGGGATCAAGTCTCCTCGGTCTCCCCTACTTATTATCAATAGTCAAGCTCATATAAAACAAACATGATTTTATGAAAACATCGGAAATATATGATGTAGTTCCAAACAAATCTTCAATATAGGTCCTCAACATCTGATAATTTTCTCAAGTTCTATTTCAGCACAAGTGAACAGAGATGATGACTATTGCTTATCAACTGGCATTTTACTAGATTTGCTGGTATGCTGAAACATACTGGAAAAACATGTAATTAGAAGGTACGAAATGTTGAAATATGTGGTATTACAATAAAGTTCTAAAACTCTGAAAAAAAAATCACAGTGGCCCAGAAAAAGGTGCAAAAAATTAATAAATTCTCCTAAATGTAAAGGCACAAAATGCTGTTAATTGACAAATGTTGCTAAAACAATTCGCTCTCACTTGTAGTCAGTGGGCACAAACGCGAGTGTGCTGTGGATTGGCATCTAAGCCGAAAGAGAGATGTGTTTGTGAAAAAGGAGTGTTCACGGTGTGGCTTCGGAGTCAGTTTTGCTTTCTATTTCGCAGAATCATTACCCGTTCTGTGACTTAGTTGGTTGAGGAGCCGGTCTAGCAAATACGGAGTTGTGGGCTCGAATCCCACGAGAACGCGATTTTTTTCACAAATTTCATTTCCCAATTTGTCAATTAGGTTTTTAAATTTTGAAAAATGTATTGATTTTTTGATTTTATACGAAAGAGCACCTTTTTCTGAGCCACTATGATTTTTTTCAGATTTTTAGAACTTTATTTTGGTACCTAAAATCAATTTCAAAGAGATTTTTTGAAATCACCTTTTGACAGCTGGACAACCGTTTGACAGCTCCGTCCAGTACAAAATGCGACGAGGGGTGATTAGACAAATCGCTCCCATACAAACTTCAAGTTGATTTTTAAATAGGTTCCCGGCCACCAAAATTCATGAAAATTTGGATTTCGGCTCATTTGGGCATGCAGATTCAGAATATTGAATTATCTCAACACCGTTAAAGCCAAGAAGCAACATTTTGTGCCATATAAGGCCGGAACAAATCTCATTTTCTTCTTTTGTCACAATACTCGTTGGCTCGCTAAGGGGGAGGACAATAAATAATAAATGTATTTGACGAAGAAATACCCAAACAATTTGGCAAAATCTATAAACTCATCGAATTTGTTAAGAAATTTTCTGTGCAACTCTAATTTCACCTTCAAATTTTAAAATTTCTTGAATAATTTATTGTTGTCCCCCCTCAAAATGTTGAATTTTGACCAAAATTGGTGACATAAGAAAAAATCAAAATTTGTGTCAGCCAATTACAAGTTTTCCCAGTATTCTCCAACATTTATTTTATTTTCCTTACGCTTCCCGTTTTATTTGATCCAATTCAAACTTTTTTTCAGTAAGACCATGGTAAAAGGGTCTAGATACGACTCACGGTTGGTTCAGGATCTTTTCGTTATGGAGAATCTACAAATGGCGATGCATTTGTTTTAAATATTTTTTTTTTTTTACATTTTCCTGCCGCTTGTAGCATATTTTCCCATTGATTTCCAATTGATGCATGGCTCATACTATCGAGTAATACCAAAACAAATCTCATTCACTACCCCCATTGAGTAATTCTTGCAGGAATTGCGGGAATATTATCTGGCGGAATGCAGTATCAGGAAAAATCCCAGGAGAAAACCCGGGAAAAAATCCAGGAGTCCTGGGAAGATTTCCGGAAGGAGCTTCCGGAAAGAAATCAGAAGCAATCCCAGCACAAATGCTTGAAGGAATCTCAGGACCAATCCATGAAAGGATCCTCAAGTGAAAAATTCCAGAATAAATTTTTGGACAAATCGTTATAGGATTTTTGGATGAACTTTGCGATCAATAGCTGAAAAAATGGCAGGAGAAATCAATGCGGGAATCTCGGAAGGAATCCCGAAACAAAACCCTTAATGAATTTCGAGAAGAATCTTTGGATAAATCTAGAGGGGACGAATCTTTAAAAGAAACCTGGGAGAAATCAATTAAGGAATCTCTGATAGAATGTCGAGAAATATTCCTGAAGGAATCCCCAAAAATTCCCATAAGGAATCACGGGGTGTTCCCAAAAGAAACCTTGGGAGGAACCATTGAAGAGTTTCGGGAAGGAATTGGACTCCCGGATAGAATACTTAATGGAAACTCAGGAAAAATTTCCAAAGAAATTCCGGAAAAAAACTTTGAACTAATCGCTGAAAATACTCAGCAGAAATTCCACTAAATGAATCTCGAAAGGAATACCTGAAAGCATGCCGGAAGGAGTCCCGGGAGAAATCCCCGGAAGAAAGAATTCCTAAATGAGTTTTGGGAGGATACATGAAAATACATGACGAATTTCAGGAAGGTATCAAAGGGGGATTTATGGAAGAAAGGAAGTCCAGAAGAAATCTCTGAAGAAAACCCCGAAAGAATTATGGAGGAATCTCTGATGGAATCTCGGGGATAATCCGTGAAAGAACTTGAAAGTTATGCCGGAAGAAATTTCTGAAGGAATCCCGAGGGAATCAATAAAGAAATCCTCTAAAAAAATCTTGAAATCTCTGAAGGAATCCTGAGAGAGAAGAATCAATTAAGAAATCGCGGAAGAAATCCCTGATGGAATAACGGAAAATATTCCTGAGAGAATCCCGGGAGCAATCAATGAAGTATTTCTTGGAAAAATACCAAAAAAAATTCCCTGAAAAATCCCGGGAGGAATCTCAGGAAATTCCACGAGAAATCTCTGATCAATAAACATTAAAAAATATCCTAAAGGAATTGCGTGAAAATCAATAAAGGAATCGTGGGTGGAATACCTGGGAGGATCCCGGAAAAAATCTTGGGAAAATACCTGATGGAATGCCGGGAGAATTAACCTGAAAGAAAGCCAGAAGGAATTCCTAAAAACGTCACCGGAGAATTCCAGATGAAATCCTGGGATAAATCCCAACAGGATTCTCTGGAGGAATTACCAGAAGAAAGCTGGTAGGAATTCGAGGAGAAATTCATGGCGAATTATCGAGAGGAAAAAACAGCATAATTTCGCTATCTGCAGATAGGAATGAGCCTGCTGTGGCACAATAGAATTTACCATTCCATTTGAGAACAACACAATAAATATTCTCTCATACAAGCTGAGTGACTAAAGCTTCATGAAGTTAAGAATGACCTATTTACATTAAATGTTTACATATTTTCATTTACTCTGGTATGAGGAGTTCCATCTCGGTGAATACCGTACTGGAAATATTTAATACAGAAGAGGCATGCGATGTTTCATATCCCTTTCGTGACGAACCAGCACAATTGTGCTGTTGAGCGGTATCAGTTTTGCATATTTTTATTCATCTGTTTAGACTTTGTTATAAGTGATGTAAGCTGTTTCCATAATTCAGTAACAAAATTTGAAAACGACGTATAATCAATGGTGTAGCATTGATTACGCGTCGTTCTCAAAATTTGTTACTGAATTTAGCCATTACTTATGCTTGTATGTGTGCAAACAAACTTATGTTTATGTTGCCTGTGAGATTTACCATAACAAGGTAAACAAAAAGTGTACAAAAACCGTAAAAAATGAAAAAGTTTTGTTTTTGCCGCATATTTTTTATTTCCGATTTATCTAAGTGGAAATCAAAAGATAAAGAATATATAGCTCTTTCAAATGAAGAAAAAAAAATGTTTTGTTGGGGAGTCTATGAGTTCTGGAGAGGCAAAGTTGAGCCATTTGTATGCAAATTTCACTTTTTTGCGCTCCATTCCAAAAGAGATATATCAAATCGTCAACGCCGAAAAGAAAGCCTAGTACAGTTCTCGGGGGAACATTTTGAGACGTGCTTGACATCGAATAGTTCCCATTGATTATATTCTGCTCTTAAGTACGCCATAATCAATAATGAATTGTGGTATCAGGGTATCAAGTTTCATAATTGCTACTACGTTTTCGAATGGATCGTCATCATAGTCAGTCGAAACATAGATTTCATTATCGTTGTTATTTCCTTAACTGCGAATGAAAAATGACAATATTGAAATCTGTGTGTTTCGCCTCTAAACACTAAGGCTAATGATTAATTTTCTTCTTCTAATAGTTTGCCCTTGTGTCACTTATTTCAAACAAACCAATGAGAAATTTTACCATTCAGTAATTTTTCTTAATGGTAAAACTTGCCATTGCTTTGTAATTCTCTTTTGCCCGGGATATTTCTATCGGTGTCCGGCCATTTGGCCGAATGCCATCTGGCCGAAAGGATCGTTTGGCCGAATGCCGTTTGGCCGAATCAAGATCAGAAGTATTCAGATGAATTTTTTGACATTCTAACTGCCAATATGATCATCAGAAGTTTTTCCTTCTTTTAATGTTTTTTAATGTTTGCATGTAATCTTCGTATATTTGTAATGTTCAGTCTGTAGAGGCCGCAAGGTCGAAGACGGTATGTAATTGGCTTCTATTAATCATAGGATATTCTTTCTAGTTTTGATATTCAGGGATTATTTGGCGTTGAAACTGCCCATATTTTATCAAAGATTTTTCCTTCTTTGAATCATAGGCTGTTCTATCGAGTTATACTGAGACGGGGAACAGTGGTATGGTCACTTAAGTTCATAATTCATTTTTCGGCCAAACGGCATTCGGCCAAATGACCCTTTCGGCCAAATGGCGTTCGGCCAAACGGCGTTCGGCCAAATGGCGATCGGCCAAATGACCCGGAACCATTTCTATCGAAGTAAAAAGCTATGAATACCTCTACCACTTGCATTCAGACCCCATTTTAATCCTGAGAATTGGTTATGCTTTTGATGATAAAATATGTAACTATACATAAAACTGAAGTAAACATTCTAATGAATTGAAAATATAAAACAGCCAATCAAACTGCATCCCACAGTCAACAAAGTAACGTCCAGACGACGTAATTTAAACGTTGTACTTACTGAATAAGATTATCGAAAAATAGATAATTGAAAATAGGTACAGCAAAAAAGGTAATGATGCAACGGGAAAGTAGTAGATACCAAATAAGAAGGACAATAATGAAAACGAGAGCAGATTTTTTTTTTTTGGTTTTACGGAGGAACAAAGCCAGAACGCGTGTGGGTGTCTGTGATTTTTGTTTTGCTTTGCGCGATTTACCTTGGAAGTGGGAAGAGATCTTTCCGAGCAGGGACGGAATCGTTTTGCTCAGCCGAAAGTTGAACAGTGCGTTCGTCTTCTTGTTCGGATTATTGGCGACGGTGGGAAGGATCTTGGACTTGAGATTGTCGATCCGTTTGAAGGTGGAGTGAAGTTTGTAGTTGCCTTTCGGGTCGGTTTATGGTTACAACAAGTTCAGTTTTGAATTTCAGTGGTTGCGCGATTGAACCGAAAACAGCGAATCATTTTGATAGATGTAGTGTATTGTTGTTTTCACATTTTGACGATAAAATGATCATTTCATGTACATCATTACACAGAAGGGGAAAAGAAGATAAGAGAATAATAACCAAAACTTATGTATCGCTTTGAAACTGTAGATGGAATTTGGAATTTTGAAGCATACTCTACTGGGAGTCGACATAAAGTTTTCAAATGACTCTATTTTCACAAAAACGTCAACCATTCTGATAAAGCAAAATATTGATTATGTGTTTTATAAGTAAAAATAGAGGCATTTCAAAAGAGTAATTTGAAAACTTTATGTTGACAACCTAGTATTTCGAAAGTCAAATTGACCAAACATATACGTTTTCTGTTGTGACTAATCTGGATGACAGTATTCAAAACGTACGAGTTTTCTTACGCTTTGATACATTCGATGTAACTAACATATACGGAATGGTAATTGAACAATGATAGCCACAAATTTACAATAGGCAACAGCTGACTGCTGTTACCGAAAACACTCAATTATACGAAGCAACAAAACGAGATTGAGCAGTCGAAACGTCCACTTACCTTTGTCTTGTCTTTCGTTCTGTCGTTTGCATCTTCCTTTTTTGATAAGTTCAATTAAAAATTGTGCGACGTTGTAGTGTTTCTGCGTTTCGCCTGGTAACTTTAGCAGGTTAATGATTTCGGCAACCAAATTTTGCTCGTTAAGCCACTGGAAAGGAATGAAGTTAGACTTTAGTAAGGAACAAAAATTCAGTCAACTAGGTAGGTTCTCACCTCTAGTAATTCCGATTTGAGCTCGGCGTCTTCGATATCAGTGATGTAGCACAGCAGCAGATCGGTGATGACCTGGTTGCCAAAGTGCTTCAGCATTGTGGTGAGGAAACCTTTTTTAGACTTGATAAACTCTAATACTTGTAGGCACACTGACTTATAAGAGAAATAATCTTGTTCGTTACGTTTTGATATGAGCATCCCGAACGTTTTGCAGAAGAACGACGTCAGCAGTGGGTTGAGCGGCGGCTCCCGGTGCAGGAAGCTGTACAGCTTGTTCAGAAAGTTCTGGTTCTCGACCAGGTGCGTTTTGAAGGACGGCACGTCGCTGGTAAGTATCTCGCACGCCATGTTGGAATGCATGAAACGAACGTTGTCGTCGAGATCGGCTGGAGGTTCAAGGATGATGAGGTCTATCAGTTCATCGAACACCTCTGTGCGGTTTAAGCTGCAATGCAAATAAATGAATGAACAGGTTCCTAAAGTTTCAACCTATTGAACTCACTATTGAAGTAATTTTGTGTTCTGGGATTTGCATTCCTGCAACACGTCTTCGTAGTCCAACACATCTTGAAGTGTGAGTCCCTGCAATATCAGAAAGAGGCAAATAACATGTTGTTAGTCATAACATCCCTTGCATAACATCTATATTCACGTTGTAGTTAATCATCATTGCCATCATCATCTTCTATCTACCTGAAAGAGATGCACATTTGCCGGCCACCCCAGACAGTAGGGCATCGTGCCAAAAAGGTGTGCTCTTCCACACACGTTGTTGGCTCAGTGAGCACACAGCAGCAAAACGACCACGCATCATAAAGCCGGTCCATACATTGCTCTCGTGTCGTCTAACCGGTACACCATCATCGGCCGTCCAGAAGCCAACAACTCAGCCAGACATAATCACTCATTCGTCGTCAGCGTCGATGGTGATGTTGGGTGTGAGAGAAAGAGAATGCAACCTACCTACATACTTCTACTCGGAGGATACGCTTTATTGCACAAACAAACACTTCAAGTGTGCACTGGATCTTCCCAGTCATTTTGGTTTTGTTTCACTTTTAGTTGCAGCTACTAGAAGCATGATGGTTATGCTGAGCCCATGCAATGGACGCAGGTAGGTACATCTTAGCTCTAGGGGTTACAAAACCAACAGCCAATCAGAAGTGTGATAAAGCTAATCTGAACGATTAACAAACCCTCAACATTACATTATAAAGCCGTTGATATAGATGTTATTAGGCTCAGGCTACTGTATTGACTTTTTTTTGGGAAATGTCCAAAAAGCGTATCACCTTTAAGAGACATACCAATTGTGAAATTCCCAGAGCATAACTAAGTAAGTGCCAAAGGTGTTGCAATGGAACAATATATTACTACATGGGTGATAAATGCATTACTTATTGAGGTACTTCTCACGCCAAAGATGATTGTCCAGTGGTACCTGAAAATTAAAATGTTCGAACTGCGGGAGCAATAGTAGGTCAAACCTTGGGGCTGTCCTATCCGTAAAAAAGTTGTTAGGGCATGTATCCAGCAGATGAATCGTACCCGCAACTCTGAAGGTTTCTAACAACATAAATTATTCTACAAATGAACGATTGATCCATTTCTGTCTGTGGAGAGTCGTTGGTTGGTTCAAATCTCACAGGAGCTAGGTAGATGTTTTTCGCAGTTTTTCCGTTTCAATTTGTCCAGTTTTCAACACATTCATGCATAAGAAAATTAGACTTTATGTAAATTTTAAAAACAAATGTTCAGACTGGCCATGTTGTTTGTTGTCCCAGTATAGGCTAACTCTAACTGTTGCAATACCGGCATACTTGAGGAAAATTCCTGATATGAACAATGAACAAAACAGTGAATTTGAGATTTATTCTCAAATATCCCTACGAACGCCTCTGCTCCCAAAAGAAACTGCACAATATTGCTCTACGTCTACGTTCTATATGTACGGATTGCATGTGTTGACGGACGATGATGATGACGACAATGCTCTGCGCTGCGTGCTCTACCGCACACTGAACTCGGCCAACCGCTTAGCAGCCCAGCCAAACTCGGTTACCAATCGAACCGTGACAACCCACCGCATCACCACATGCATCACAACACCCGGCCCGGGCCCGGCACAACATTAAATAGCCTTCCTCTTCACTTTTGAAAAATGCACAAACTGGGTGCAATTCACGTCGTCTGTCTGTGTGTGATGGCTGGTTTCAGTTCGTTGGGTCCATAATGTTTCTAGCTAGTTATAGACGGCTGATTTGGCGCATCTTAAGTGCTCTGTAGTAGGTACCTAAAAGCATTAACCATAAACGTTCATTTTCGCTTAGATTCTAATGCATTTACTCCTAATGGACGAATGGGCTTGAGGTGGGTCTACGGCAGGTGGGAGTTCTTATCAGGCTTTACTGTAAATATCTTATCGCCCTACATCAGCAGTTATGACGAAAATGAAAAACCGCCTCGCGGTCACATAAATAGAATACCGTTTCGTTCAACCAATAATAATCTGCGAATGAGACGCCAGTAATGATGCTCTGATGACTTGAATACAGGTTGACTCATCAATTAAGAGATAGGGTTTTGAATAAATAAAAATCGTGGAATCAAGGTATTGTGTTTGGAGTGGAATTCTTGTGTCTTGTGCAACGTCTCAATTGCGGCCAATTCTGCTACTAAACTTAGTGTTCTAAAAGAGCACAGCACTTGGTACGCGATTGTTTTTACATTAGTATATCGTGTACAGTATGCGGCAGGAAAAAATGCGAAAGTGTTTTTCAACTTCAAACCTTGTTTTCGTCCATTTGACATTAACCAATCTATGTTTTAACGTTCCATGATCTATAATAGGCTAGTTTTCTGAAAAGTTATTTAAAAATTTTCCCATTTTGGTCACTAACCTTTCCAGGGCGGCGCCTGAAGCTGAAGACAATCAGAATTTTTAAACCGCAGAAAAGTACACAGGTCGCTAAATTTCGTATCTGATAAAACATTTTTTTTAAATTTTCTCTACAATATCATCAAATATATGTACTTATTTCATCTAGTATATGAAACTACATGACTCTGGATCAGTGTGGTCTGGTTGTTCATGGAATTTAAACTAATTTTGTTACTGTTATAGTCATTTTGTTTAATGACCATTGGGCGCGCAGTTTTTTGATACCCGCTTATTAGGCTTACATTATCACTAGGGACAATGGAAATTCGCGGCAAATTTTCTTAAATTTCGCGGACGGACATTGTGAATTTCGCGGAGATTTCGCGGCTCCATATTTTTGACCGTATTGTTTAAAAAACACCAATTTTGAAAGCAAATAGGATAATTTACTTGTATTTTGTGAGGCGTTATCATAAACCCCCCGAACAGGTATCAAATTTGATGAAAAATCAGAAAAAAAAACATATGTAAATAGCATTAAACTTTTATTATGCTGGATTCGAAATTGTCAATAACTTTACATTGAAAAGAGTTATTTGCTTTTTTATGTTTGAACATTTAAAATTAGTGGAATTTTGCAATTATTTTCAGAATTTTGTCAGATTTCGCGGCATTTCGCGGGATTTCTTAAATTTCGCGAGCATTGCCCAATTTCGCGAATTTCCATTGTCCCTAATTATCACATGTTAAACATCAAATATGTTCATTTTTATTTTTCAGTGCTAGAATATAGACATTGACTGATACACTGTCATGAAAAAATAGTCATACATATCGCATATTTAGCGTGTAATAGTGCCTTGAACTTTTCGCCTTTTTTTCCTGCCGCACCCTGTAGCAGGTGCGAAGATACGCAATTTTTAAGAAAGTCATACATTACAAAAAGATCCTGGAGCGATGAGGAATCAAACCCAGACACCCTCAGCACGGCCCTGCAGAATGTCCGAGGGGTTTATAGCTTCGGCTTCCTCTTTTGATATTTGTTGCTTTAAAACACACAAAAAAACGATCCAACAGAGGACTCACGAATTAGAATCGTGCAGCGATGAAAACAATCAAAACAAAAGTCTGGCAGAGTTTGTTTTGTTTTCATATTGAGCTAGTATATAACGACAGATGTAAGACACACAGTTTGAGACTCAAACATTAAGTGATAGTGGGAAGTGAATATATGAATGAATTGATCAGCTAGCACTGAAATCAGTAGAGGTGGGATTTGAAACAGTTCGCAAACAAGCAGAACAGGCATAACTTAGTGTAAAAGCAAGCTCCCAAAGATGGTTTTTTTTTGAAAGTAGGCTAATTGCCGCTAATTGCTTTGATACCTCCAAACTAGTCCTTGGATAGGACGAAACATGGATTCTGTAGTAAGATCCTTGTATTTGTTAAGTTGTCAGCTATTTGTCGTAGGTTTTCAAGTTGTTTGTCCTACATTGATAACTTATTTAGTCTTTTGTGCTGCACGGCGTGTGTATGGGAAAAGTTTATAACAAAAAAATGGGCATCGTTAAATTTTTCGCTATTCTAAAATAGAGGCTTTCAGCTTTTATTTGCAGGGTCCCTAAAAAAAATCCACCGAGGGATCCCGTACAACTTTTTCAGAATACTGTTTTTCCCCATACAAAATGCACGGTTCCAAATTAATCCCTATTTCTACTTAACAAACATACCCCATTTTTGTATGAAAAAGTTCCCCCGATGGAATATTTCGATGTTGGGCTTGAATGAAAGCTGGTAGCGTCAACTTTCACGTAGCGTAAAAATTAGCGATGCCCATTTTTTTGTAATAAATTTGTTCTACCAGACACACCGTGTGCTGTGTTTGTAAAAAGTTTAGTCTTGCATAGTTTGGAAAAGAGCCAGGTTCGTGAACAGAAAAGAAAGGGAGGATTTTTTCTTAACCCTACGGTTAGAATAGCTCAGATCAATCATCACTCTCTGTCAGAGTGGCGATGCGAATCCGTGGGGTGATGCCTACAGGATTGTGATGGCCAAGACAAGATGTGTAATGGCTCCTACAAAGCAATCTCGCCAGAGATTTTGGAGGGGATCATCGAGGAGCTCTTTCCGCGTCATGATCCTAGCCCTTGGCCTCCTTTTGTAGGACAGCTGGGGACTGGGGTTAACGATGTAGATGGAGTTCTGAACCTGGTCTAAAAAGTAGCAATTGCAGAGGCTCCCGAGATGCTCACTGCCCTCGGACGCATAAATGTCACATGTTACAATATAAAATCACGAGAAAAACACATTTGAAGGTCCGCAATAAACTTTGGTTATTGTCGCATTTGTTTGGCTTCAACGCAATTCAACTATCGAAACACATATAAATTCATAATCAAGTTTCTAATATTGAAACGTTGGAACAGATGTCAACTAAAATCATTGCAAACTTTCGTCAAAAATTGTTGCAGTCTTCTATTGCTACGATCAGTTCTTTGTATAATTAGTTTAAGTTAGGTTAGGGTTAGGATAAGTTAAAAAAAATGTATTTCCGACACGCAGGTGAAAATTAAAGCCTGCAAAAATCTTAACTGCTACAACAAATGAAATGTAATGTGTTATTAATTAGTATTGGTAATAGTTTAAATTTCTTTTACCAAATTAGGATGATAGTGTGTTTAATTACGCAGAACACCTAGATTAAGTTGGAGAATGTAAAAATTGGTTGATATACTAATAAAGGTTAATAAAAAAACATATAAATTCATATGTTGATAAAATATTTCAAAAATACGTATCAAAATATGATGTTTGACTTAAAAACCTCAAAAATGTCGAAATGTAACATGTGACATGTGGAGCAAGCGCAAGCTTCTGACCTGTTTCGCTTCGTCCATACTAAGGTATGGTGGCCTTAGTTAGATAGATCAAATATTGGTGGCAGTGGTTATGTCCCGAACAGAGAGAAAAAAAAAATGTTGGCTCTGCTTGAGGCACAGCGCTAAGTACCAAATGCTACCGTGGTGAGCTGATACTTATAGGCTAATGTGCCTGGCTGTTGGTGATGAAATCGAGGCGGTTGAAGAATTCGAGTATATAACCTACTTGGATTCACTGGTGACCGCCGACAACGACACCAGCAGAGAATTTCAGAGATGCATTGTGGCAGGAAATCGAGCTGACTTTGGACTCCACAGAACTCTACGATTGAACAAAGTTCGCCGTCGCACGAAGTTAACTATCTACAAAACGCTGATTAGACCGGTAGTCCTCTATGGGCACGAAACATGGGCCCTACGTGAAGAGGACCAACGCGCCCTTGGAGTTTTCGAACGGAAGGTGTTGCGTATCATTTGAGTGCAGATGGAAGACGGGACTTGGAGAAGGTCAATGAACCACGAGCTACGATGGGCGGGTCACGTCATCAGGATGTCGGATAGCAAGACGACTAAAATGGTTCTCGGGCGGGAGTCATCCGACCGGTACAAGAAGACGTGGTGCGCAGCGGGCTAGGTGAGTCGATCAAGTGGAGGACGATTTGCGAACCCTTCGCAGAGTGCGGAACTGGAGGCACACAGCCATGGACCGAGTAGACTGGAGACGACTTCTACGTACAGCAGAAGACATTCAGGCCTTAGTCTGATCGGTAAGTAAGCCAGAAAGTTGCGAGCGCGTACCGTACCGTGCCTTTCAGTATCCTTATCGGGGAGGATATAGAGTGCCTCAAAATGCACGGCACAAGAGGCATACGCAGTCGAATGAAAGCGCGCGTAGGACAGTTCCACCAAAGAAAGGTGCACCCACAGGTTGATTCTGAGGGTAGATAGTTGCGTTAACAGGCGCCATGAAAAAGTAACATTCCAACTGGCTCAGGTACTTTCGGGCCGGTGGTTGCTTCTTACAGTATCAACATCGTTTTGCGTCATGCGGATTCTCCAGAATGTCCGGTTTGTGCTGGTTTAGAGGAAACGACGGAACACTTTTTGTTGATGACACAACTCCGGACAATCTTGTCCAGAGGATGTGAACACACCAAATTTTCGATTCACGTTCCAACAATAAAATTTGCTGAAACTAGTTCAGCAACACACCGGTTTGCTGAAGTACAGCATTTATCAAATTAAATACTGGAGTTCAGCACTGTAGATTGCTGAACATATGTCATCGCTTCCATTTTTGCTGATTATCAGCAATCGATTTGACAGATGGTTGAAGCCCCAGCAATCGATTTTAGAATTCGCTGAAAATCAGCAATTCTTATTACTGAACATATATAAGCAATAACTTTTAATGCTGATAATCAGCAAACGATTTGAACTGTCAAATACATGGAGTATGAGCAAGCAGCATGTCTCCCATTCGGTTTAGTTTTGTGTGTCATGTTTTCAATCAGTTCATCGGGATAATCCGCGTGTTATACGCTAATAAAGGGATTGTTTGCCTCGAGCTGGATCTTTGAACACTCTTACATGTAAGTATGATTGATTTTTTAGCTGGAAACAAAGAGAATAAATCTTAGTGATCATTTATTTTTAGGACGGTGGTGACATGAACGCGGCGGAATGACTCGGCGACGTAATAGTCAAGTAGCTGCGTAAATTTGTTAACTGTCTTCAAATTTCATAATAAAAATGCATTACACAAACAATACTTGGCTTTCAGTTTAAACAAAATCCTATTTTTTCCAATACGGGTGCCCTAGTAATTGAAAAATCGCTGGAAATCAGTAAAATTGATAAACAATCAGTTGCTGATCAACCAGCAACATGAATCACGCATTGCTGAATATTCAGCAATACAATTGTCACTTTCCTGAGAATCAATTTTGCTGGATGACCAGCAATATTTTCTTTGCTGGAAGGATTGCTGAACTTACAGCACAAAAAAAATCAGCAAAATTTTGCTGATTTACAGCAATAAAATTTTGGTGTGTAGGAATGAGTTTAACTGAAAATGTCGTTTCAACGGCTACTCACATCTTCGTGTAGCTACAGAGGTGCTGGCGCGTTTATATGCTGTACAAGAGGTGGTACAAGAGTTCGGAGTCGGCTTCGTAGGTCATAGGTGCCCTGCGGTCGAAATAGACCCTTACAGCAATTAAGTGACCGCGGGGAAAACATCCTGGTAGCGTTTCTGGCTTGTCGTCGGTGTACTGGGTTGTATCCAAGCCCACGGTTGGAAAGGGGTCCTCGGCAAGGTCAAGGAAGGTGAAGGCCCCATGTCGGCACTTCATTCTGTGTGCTGGCTGATAGGGCCCCTTCCTTACGGGAACATCAAATAGCTGTGTACGCGATAGCAGTTGATGATACTTGCTGTGTAAGTCTGGAAAATACGCGTGGTGTCGACCCTGCCTGCCTTCCGAGGACAAAGGGAGTGGTAAGGACCACTCGGGAAACTGGCTAAGCGCCAGCATGCTGCTTTGGTTCATTGCTGCAGGCTACGCAGCTAACGTTGAGGGTGTGATGTGTGCTACCGTCACTCTGAAGCAATACCTTTTTGATGGTTCCGAAAAGACGGAGGGTTTGGAGACCATGCCAATGTTGTTTAGTGGATCGAGGAAAGAGTAGTCCTTTTTTACTTTTTTTTTTGTAGAAGACGGTCCTTAACCCCACACAACCTGGACCTCCCTGTCCAGTTGTCTGTTGAGCAGATTATCCCGCCATGGTTTAGAAGAAAAAAAGACATAGTCAACATAAATAGGCAACCGTTCAACCTTCACGGTATTTGCTAGAGAGGAAGTGTTAGACGAGACATAATGCTTTGCATTAGCAGAATTAATCACGAATTGATACTCTAAAGTCCAAGTGATTTAGGCTATCCCGTTAATACGTCCTTCATCATGGCAGCTTTTGAAGAAGCTTGCCCTCAACGATCTGTGAAGACCACAAGGAGAACCCCTTGGTGGAACTCTGATGTGGCCAAGCTCAGGAAACAAGGTAGAAAGAGTTGGAACAGACGACTTTCGGCTCAGTGCTGAAAAGATCATTTCGACATATCTAAATTCAACCACATCTGGCTCATTTTAGAAGCTCAACCTGGGAATATGGTATATGGAAAACTTGTGCGGCTAGACCAGCTCTACAATATCAAATGAATATGAAATCATTTCAAATATCAAATGGAATTTTTCGAAGGTAGTCCATGACATTTACCTTAAATATTCAAAAAAGAGCGGTTTTCCGTGACGTTTTTGTAGAACTGGTCTAGCCGCACAAAATTTTCATATACCATATTCTCCCCAGCTAACATTAAGTCTTATATCAAGTTGAATAGGATGCTAAAGTGGAGGCCATATACGTACATGCTCCCATTGAACCGCGTGTAAAGTGTGCGTATACCGCCTACACTTTTGCATCCTATATAACATCATATGCGATCGTGTGTTGACCGTGTCAAGTTGAGCTTCTAAAGTGAGCTGGATGTTGTTGAATTTAGATATGTTAAAATGACATTTTAAGTACTGGTTCGGCTGGATCGAAGACCTTCAGGTAGCCTCGCAAAGACTATCAAAAAGCTCTCCGGTCTGCTGAACGATTCGGCTGGAAAAACCTTTGTACATATCTGTCCAGATTGAGTAAAGCCAGCCGGTTGAACAAAATTCCTGCGAAATCTAAGGATTTCCGAATGAACTAACTTCGTTTACCAAATGGCGATTTCGCTTCCTCTTATGAGGAAGTTCTGGAATGTTTATTCATTTCACGCTTCCCTGGATGTGTGGATATAACATCTTTGGATAAATCTGATGTCTTTTCTTTTAGCTCTAAATCTCTGGCTTCGGCTTGGAGTATCATAACTTTAGAATCGATTGAGTGGGCACAACATATAGTTTCGCTCTTTTCAAAACTCCTGGAGCAGATAGGTTATATTATATTTCGCTTCAGAAGAGATGTGATTGTTCCAAATAATTTTTTTTTTGCAGTTTTGCGACAGGGTATAATCCAAAATCTTGGCGGGATATTACTCTAAAGGTCATTCTGAGAGTGGATCGTGTGTTGTATGGAGAAGCAAAGAGTTTCAGGCCTATCAGTTTGACCTCTTTTCTTCTGAATTGCTTAGAACGCATTATAGATCACCACATCTATGACGCTTATTTGACCAACGTTCCTCTTCACTGAAATAACTGCCGAATTATCGGCAACAACGATAAACGTTGAGCGAAAGGGAGAAGAGGAAATAAATCAAAGGCATGTTGCTTAGTCAGCTGTTACAAATCAACTGCTTTATATTTATTTAGATCGACTACATTGTCGTATGGTTGCTATCTATACACCTTCGCTCTCATGGGTATCCCACATGGAACTCATGAAACACGTTCACAATGCTGAAAAAACATTCACGTGGACCAACATGCCTACCAATCTGGTAAGTCCACTGTGACTCTTTTCCACAAAATTGTTTGCGATATCGAGAAAACATTTATTCGCAACAATCTTGCTTGGGTGTTTTCTTAAATATCGAGGGTGCTTTTGACAACGTGCCTTTTGATGGCATATATTTGCCGCACGGAGTTATGGTATATCTCAAATGATTGCCAAATTTATTCGCCAAATTCTTCAAAATCAACATCTCTTCTCGTCATTATGTCAAGCAGCGATTAGGAAATTGAGTGTGTTTGAATTCCTCCAAGGGGAGAGGGGGGTGGGGGACTTATTGTCTCTTTTGTGGAATTTCGTAGCAGAAACGATTTTGAGGCAAGTCAATAATAGCGGTTTACTTATGACTTTGCCAATTTGTTGCGATAAATACTGGAATAGTTTGGTTTGAGGGCCCGTATAGCCGAGGCGGTAAACGCACGGGTATTCAGCATGACCATGCTGAGGGTGCCGGGTTCGATTCCCGGTCGGTCCAGGATCTTTTCGTAAAGTAAATTTCCTTGACTTCCTTGGGCATAGAGTATCTTCGTGCCTGTCACACGATATACACATGCAAAATGGTCATTGGCAGAGGAAGCTCTCAGTTAAAAACTGTGGAAGTGCTCATAGAACACTAAGCTGAGAAGCAGGCTTTGTCCCACTGAGGACGTTACGCCAAGAAGAGAGAGAGAGAGAGTTTGGGATTATGTCGAATTATACAGAACCACCTCCAAGGGTCGTGCTGTACCTAACAAATCTGCCCAAGCAGATTTTGTCCAGCTTGTCATTGCCGATTCAACTATGTATCGCATGACAAATATACAGCGTACTGAGTCCAATTGTGGAACTTTGCGTCATTTGATAAGTAACTGTCCTGTTTTTGCGCAACTGAGTTTCCAAAAACTTAATAAGTAAAACTGACTTCAGAAACCTCACTCTTCAGAAACAACAACGTCACTGTAAACTTAATTCAAATGGCGCTGTTATTATTATAAACTCAAGCCAAAAAGAATGTCTTATTGCTCTTGTAAGCAAAAGCTTTTCATGTAATCAAATGCGCACTGAAATGGTAATTATTTTAGTATTTCATAAATTTTACTTTTATGTTTTTCGAGTATAAAATTCATCAATTATAACAGATATTCTTTATTTTTTTGGTCACTAATCACAATAAGTGACCATTTCGCAGTGGCTGTACAAACAAATCGATGCGTTATCGGTTCCTGATGAAATGTTGCTTTTGAGGAGATACAAAAGGATCTAGGATCATTTGGGCAGGGGGGCCTTTTTTGGGCATTTGGTGCTATAACTCAGTCAATTTTTAATCAATTGACTTGATTTTTGAGACACGATCAGTATCTAGCCATGATCAAAAATTCAAGTCAATCGGATTGAATTTGACTGAGTTATAGCAGCAAGTGCCCAAAATAGGTCCCCCTGCCCAAATGGTCCCAGACCCTACTTCATATTGTGATTAACTAAATTTGAATTATGATCAACCCCCAAAACCAACCAGAGTTGAACATCACTGTTCATTCTAATTGAATCACCCACCATACCCGAGCATTACTCACCTCTTTACTGAGCAAGCTGTCTATATTCGAGCCGGAGTTTGCCGAGTCCCAAAACATGACGACTGTTATGTGTCCTCCCGGCTAACCGGCGGCGGTAGTGATGATGACGCTAGCAGTCGACTGCTGGCTGATGCTAGTAGAAGTGATGTCTACGACTTTTGGCCGCTGATGGTGTCTCGAACGGCCTAGCTCGGTGTCGGTGTCCAGATGTTCTTGCACTTCTTTCCGACGACACCCCAAAATAAAACCCGAGGGAAGAGTTGGATGGACACAGAGAGATAGAGAGAGAGAGGATACCGTTTCCAATATTTATATCTACAATACGCTCGTCGCACTTTTAAGCTACTATTTTGAACACACACAAACTTTATTTTTATACGACTGCTCTCTGCTTACTTTACACTATCTCACACGCACTTTCTTTGCGATGATATAACTAGTTTAAATTTTAATTTCATTCAATATAACACGTTGATGGTGATAACACAGCACTGAAAGGAGAGAAAGAAAACAGAAAATAGTTGGATTAGTTGATCGGTGAACTAAACAGAGATAGTGAGCGATTCCACGTCTCATATTGGCCAGGTTCGTTTACTCCGTGTCGGGTTGTCGGGATGGTGCGGAAACAGTAAAGAGACATTACTACGTCAAGTTGATAGTCTGACACTGCTAATTGAGAAAACAACATAGAAGTCCGATCACAAGCAGAGCTAATGAGTGGATCTCAACCATGCTTGAAGGAAGTGGCGATGCACAGAGAGTACCGCCGTAGGTCCAAAATCGTAAAAGAATTGCTATTTATTTTAATCTAAGAATCCGAAACGATTCCAAAAATAAAGAAAAAATGTTATTATTACACTTGTTGTTCTCTTCCTCATGGGGTTTTTTTAAGTCTGTAGAACTCAGAGTTGGCCTCAAATTCTTACCAAGCAAGCTGAATTATTGACCAACTTTCAGGCGATTTGGCCGACAAAAACCCCTCATGACGAAGAGAACAAACCTGCCTATAATACCCTCAGTCTACCTGTAACATTGCTGATCAATTATTGTTTTAAAATATTACTCGTGGAAAAACTTTTTTACTAAAGTAATCCACTGTGCGATGGGAAAACCTGATCAGAAGACCATATTACAAGCATACCAAATCATATTATTGGTTTTCACATCTGCAAGGAACTTGGTAGTAAGAAGGGATAATATAACAAAAATGAATACCACAATATAATCGATTATGTCAAATCTGAATCAATTACAAACTTGTTATTTGTTCGTTATGGTAATAAGAGATGCTGTTATGTGCTAATTATTTGACATATAGGTATGTTGTTCAATATTTAATTCTGGCATTTTATCTATCATTACTACCAAGTTTCAAATAGCGCTTGGTATTCAGCTCTCCACTTCTGATCGGGAAGCGGGGCCACAAAGCGTAAAGAAATACCTTCTGGGCTTATTTTTAAAACATCACAAAATCGAACCCGAACAGTCAAGAATGAAATTACAGAAATAACACTATCATGTACTGCTAACAATCACAACAGCAAGCACAACCACAACAATAAGAGCATTGAGCGAGCACAGAGAAAGGCAAAACGATGAAACCGGCGCGCGGCGGGCGTTGAAACTGTGCTCGTTAGTGCGCTCTCCCCGTAATGACGTCATTTTTATCAATCATTCAGCGAAAATCGCGACCGGTTGTTGTGTCGTTTCGTTATCGAACAGCGGCGGTGCACGGTGGTGACTGCTCTCGACTCTTCCTGACCGGGAGAATCCCCCCGCAACCACCGTCGTGTTGGCCAGCGGCGACCCGGATAGAAGTCGCGAAATCAGAATGGCATTTTCAGTGTCACCTAGCCAGGTGTATAGATGTAGATATGATGTGGTGTGGATGGAACAAGTGTGAGCAAATAACGAAAGACCTCGACCTGGTCGAGGATCGTCGGAGGAAGTGATGAATGTTCGAAATTCCCAAATAAATATTTCTGCTGAGATGCGACTTACGTCTGACTTTGCTGGTAGGTGAAATTGTACGTTATGAATAGTATTGAGCTTGCTTCAGTTTTCGATAACAAATCAGTGCGATAAGAAAATTATACAGGGTGCGGCAGGAAAAAATGCGAAAAGTTCAAGGCGCTATTACACGCTAAATATGGGATATATATGACTATTTTTTCATGACAGTGTATCAGTCAATTTCTATATTCTAGCACTGAAAAATAAAAATGAACATATTTGATGTTTAACATGTGATAATGTAAGCCTAATAAGCGGGTATCAATAAACTGCGCGCCCAATGGTCATTAAACAAAATGATTATAACAGTAACAAAATTAGCTTAAATTCGATGAACAACCAGAACACACTGATCGAGAGCCATGTAGTTTCACATACTAGATGAAATAAGTACATATATTTGATGATACTGTAGAGAAAATTAAACATTTTGTTTTATCAGATACGAAATTTAGCGACCTGTGTACTTTTCTGCGGTTTGAAAATTCTGATAGTCTTCAGCTTCAGGCGCCACCTTGTAAAGGTTAGTGACCAAAATGGGAAAATTTTTAATTAACTTTTCAGAAAACTAGCCTATTAGAGATCATGGAACGTTGAAACATAGATTGGTTAACGTCAAATGGACGAAAACGAGGTTTGAAGTTGAAAAACACTTTCGCATTTTTTCCTGCCGCATACTGTACTCATGGTGATGATAAAATCGGACACATCGAAACCACGATTGTTAAGAAAGTGTTGAAAAAGAATGAATATTGAGGCACTTTAAAGGCTCGGTAACGCGTAACACAGATCCTATCGAGGTGGTTAGCCGGCCAGGTTGGGAACAATCTTAGGAAATATCGGGTTGCCAACCCCGGTAGGAACTTTGATCGAAGACTGACAGGGAAGGGGGAGGGGTTTGCTTCTGCAAGCATGAGCATCTGTTCTCCAGGAGGAGCGGAGGAACAGAGCCTATTCCAAAATGGTCGGTGCCAAAGCCATAGCAACGGAAACTCAGAAACCAAATGATACGAATCAAAACCAATGACTACGACCTTAGCGAACAAAAATTAGCTGGTTACGAGGAACTGTGGATCTCTTAACTTTACCGGGAGCACCCGCATACTCGTCGATCTACTGATAGACGGGTACGAAATCGTAGCGCTCCAGGAGTCATATTGGACAGGATCCATGGTATGAACGTTTAGATGTTATCATACATATCATCTACCACAGCTGCAGCAACACACGGAAGCTGGGAACAGCTTTCATCGTGTTGTGCATAGGTGCGTGATCAGTTGGTGGCCGATCGACAAAAGAATTAGCAGGTTGAGGATCATAGGCCGGTTCCTCAAATTCAGCATAATCAACGTGCGCTGTCCACACGCCGGAAGCACCAATGATGAAAAGGACGCATTCTTCGCGCAGCTCGAACACTGCCCAAGTCGCGACGTCAATATTAGCCTAGAGGTCTATATGCTCAGGTAGGCTAGGAAGAGGTATTCAGACCAACGGTTAGAAAGATCAGTGCTCACTATCTGACGAACGAAAACGGCCTAACTCAAGGATTTCATCGCCTCCAAGAACATCACAGGTCCATTTCACAACACAACCTACTTCATGCTTACAGATCATTAAAGCAGACGGAATCGCAATTCGACCACATTCTTATTGATAGACGGTACTTCTCTGACTTTATCGTGGCACTAACATCGACCTATTTCATTTCGCTCCCGTGTTGCTGATCGAAAAGCAACATTGACAGGAAAAACAAAACGAAGAAAAAAAAAAAAAAATATCGCTATCATAAAGGCCTGTCGAAAAATTGCAGCACTGGTAAGAAATTTGTAAACATCTTTTGTTTTCCCGTATATGGATAGGCTTGTGATAGGTTTCGTGAGATAAAATTTGGAGAACTCAATGAAGCAAGCGGGTGCGAATAAACTCACACACGGCTTACTGTCGGAACCGTGAGTAAACCATTTGTTGGGTTTTCACTCACGAGTTGCTTCATGATGAGAGTATTTCCATCACTGAATGCGTCATATTATTCGAAAAATAAATCAAAAATCGGATAAGGTATAGTTTCAGATTTTTCTCAAAGTTCATTTGGGTCAATTGCAAGAAATAGTTTTGACATTTCCACTGAAAATTTATTTTAAAATTAAACAACATTCGAAAATTATGAGGAAAAAAACATTCAGGAGTTCAAGGTAATTCCACAGACTATGTATATGACCGTTGAATTGCTTACACAGTTTAGAAACCGAACTTAGATGTCTCTTCCTGTGCTGGTGGTGTAGTAATGTTGAGATTTAAAACTTTTACTCACCATTCTTCCTTGGATATCTATCGCTATTCCTACTTCAAATTCAATCGCAACTGGACACATTCCTTGAATTTATCAAAGGTTTTTTTCGGCGTCCGTATTTTCTGGCTTTCTCCAGTTATCCCAAGTTTCCACCCACTGATCTTTTACATATTTGCTCCCATAAATAGCACCTTCCGAGATGTTTACGGTTAGATTCCTACCAGAGTTCCTCCCAGGATTTCAGCAGGAGTTTATCACGGAATCCCTGATGGAGTACCACCAGGGATTTCCTCCAATAAGGTTTCTCCGATATGCTTCCAGAGTTTCTCGCTGGATTCCTCCCGGAGATAGCCTCGAAATGTATTCAAAGTGCTTTCAGGAGTTTCTATTAGTGTTATAGCTTTCCAAGAATTTTTCTCGTATTTTTTTTTATAGAAGCTCTTCCAGGTTTTTCTTCCAGATTTTTCCGGCATTTTGCTTGGATATCCTCGTAGTTCCTCTCATGATTCATTTTAGAGATTGTCAGAGTTCTTTCTGCAATTTCTTCAATATCTCCCGGAATTACTCCAAGAACTTTTTACCGAGATATCCCAGTTTTTCTCAGGATTTCTTCTAAAGACGGATTTCGCGCCAACTCGAACAAATGTTGGCAGCACCCTCTCAGATTACAACGAAACTTTCTTGGTGTGTAGACCTTGCCCAGATAAGCCACTTTGCATACTCATTTTTCTATTTTTTTTTCTCGACTGACTTTTGAAAAGGGCAAAACTTTTATAAAGGTTTTTTTAAAAATGTTTTTAATCAAAAAATGACTACTCCTACAAAAAAGTGTTGTATGGGTGATTATCACAAAATAAGTCAAATTTTAAGAAAAAAATACTGAAAAAAATCCAAAATGAGCCCTACACTGAAAAAAATCATTTCTAAAAATTCAAAGTAGATTTAAAAAAAACACTATTTTTGATTTTGATGAAATTTTGTCTCAAGACAGGTAATTATGTTCCCTACCAACCGTCCATACATCACAAGATGGGCACTTTTAAGGAAAAAAAAGTTTTTCTAACAAAAACTTTTTCTTGTTCGAATGATTTTTTTTTCAGTGTATTTTGTTATCAACAATAAAACCAGTGAAGGCCATAACAATCCCAGAATCCAATGAAACTCAATTTTCTGGGAGATTTTGTGTTATTTATTCAATCATTTGGAAGGGTTTTCCTATACATAAACAACTTCAAAATATTACAAATGTATTTTCTTAGGAAATGTAATGTTTGATCGCAATGTGTATTGAAGTGCACTTTTAAATATACAATTATTTATAATATTGAATTTTTCAAATATATATATATATGTCTTAGAGCCAATTTCAAACATGTTCTTTTCTATTTTTTTCCGATCATACTAAATATTTTTGGTTCATCTTCTGAATTAGAATACCTGTTTGCCTTTACTTTGTCGCCAGGAATAGGCAAAAAACTATGGAATTTCTGAGTGCCTGGTATTGTTTTGGCGTTATTATATATTTCTTCGAGATCTTCTGACATTTTAATGTACTGTTCAGTGGATACGTAACAGAAATTTAATTTAGTTATATTTTTATCTGTCTGTACAACTGCCCAGTTATACACTGAAGTTTTTTTTACGACGGTAATGGTCCCGCGTAAAAAAAAACCGCGTAAAAAAAAACCGCGTTATTTCAAGACCCGTCGTAAAAAAAAACCGCGTTATTTCAAGACCCGTCGTAAAAAAAACCGCGTTATTTCAAAAAACGTCGAAAAAAAAATCAAGTCACGTTAGATGTGGTGCTGAGTATTTCACGCGTGTTTTTGAAAAAACGCGGATTTTTTTTACGACGGTTTTTGAAATAACGCGGTTTTTTTTTTACGACGGGTCTTGAAATAACGCGGTTTTTTTTAGGACGGACCGCGTAAAAAAAACCTCGTAAAAAAAACCGCGTAAAAAAAACTTCAGTGTATAACTCTCGTGGAGTTGTTATGGTATTTCCATAATCTCGAGCAAGACTTGATCTCTTTGCCATTCGCTTGAGAGTGCCACCAATAGCATCACATGGACCTTCACCGTGGGACGTTGCAAAAAAAATGCCATTCTGCTCTTAATGCATGCTTTGACTGGAATCTACATAGACTAGCAAAGTTCTTCTTATTTTTGTATTGTGATGCTGCCCCATCAGACATAAAATAAATTTTAGAAAAGTTCGTTAATTGTTTCATAAAATCTATCATTTTTGAGATGAACAACTGGACCGCAACTGTATCGTGAGCCATTACTTCCGATATGATAATGAAGCTAACATTTACAAGTTTATTATCTTTCATATAGTAAATTTCAAATGGGTGTATTGTTGCTTGCGAGTTGTTCCAATGATATCCTTGAGCAGCGTTTTGAATTATGAATGAATAGTTTTCAGAGAAATCACAAATCGCAAGAATTTCATCATCCTTTAATGTATCTTTTTTATTTCTGAGAAATGATGATTGTTGTTTATGAATAAAGTCGTGTGTTATAAGTTTGTCAATTTTATCAACAAGATAGGGAACAAATTCATCAACAGGTTTAATAATCGTTTCTAAATTACAGCGATCAGTATTCAACCACTGCTGAAATATAATCTCTTCTTTGTCATTTGATTCTAATATCAATGTAAGTTCCTCTTCAATGTGTTCATTACAAGCACACTTTTCACAAGCACGGAAAAAACAATTATCTGTTCTGGTGGAAATATCGCAAAGCATTTTTTGTATTATTTCATCTTGTGACACAATTCTTATACTGTTGAACATTAAATTTACATTTTCATGAATAGTACATATGCATACATTATGTATACCAGTAGAATCAAGTAAAATACAATGCTTTGGTCGCAACTGTGTAAATACTGTGAAACCAATATTCACAGTTTTGTACATATCTACAAAAATCATATAAGCCTCTTTGAGCGACATCATCAAAAGTCGTTTTTGAACTTGTTGTTTTTTTTTCCATTTCGAACCTCAGAAACAAAATCATTTGTTCCTGGCATTGGCCTGCTGATATCATTATCATCAAAAAATTCTCTTACTATTTGTTTTGTATCGTCATCAATACCATGTCCCCTTCTTTTTTCGGTGGTACAAAGAATACCCTGTTCATAAACAAGATCCTTCACCTGCCTCGCCATATACATTGGTGCGTTAAACTCTCTTGTGATTTTATTTACCGACCAAGACTTAGGAAGTACAAATAGTAATTTAATCTGTTCGCTTCTGTCAGTTGTAGGGTGATTGAACTTATCCTTTAACTGCATAATTATCTCGTCATACGCCTCCACTTTGCCAACATCCGTTGAATCTATTCCGAAGATATTTTTTCGAACTGCTTTCGTAATCTGCAATGATTTGTTTATGCGATATTCCATACTTCTCATGTTTCTAGATGAGATTGGCGATAAACTCAATGTTTCAGCAATGGTATTAAACTTCTCAATATTATGGGGACCCTGTAGTTGATCTGTTGACGGAATTGACTCCAATGATGGAATAGATGGTACCATATCTGTAAGATAAAAGTTAAGGTTAACAATATAATAATGAATGCAGTGGAAAGTTAATGATAGTTATTTATGCAACGAGTTGCAAAAATAATTTTTTTTCCGAACAAGTAGTACATTTATCCAACGAGGCTTGCCGGGTTGGATAAATACGAAGAATACTGAAAAATGTAGTTTTGCAACGAGCTGCAAAATGAGTTATATAAAAGAAGCTAACACGTTGAAGGCTTACTTACCCAGCTCATGTTCGATTTGTTGACCACTCGTTGACGGTTCTGGTTCTGGAACATCATGATGTTGCTGCCCACTAAATGATGGTTGCGTAGTTTCGTCGTTTCCATCCGATCGGCGTTTTTTCGTATTCGGGCTTCTGTTGTGACTTATCAATCCACGACATGACTCACAAATACTCATCGATTCGTCGATTTCATGTGTTTATCCCATGGAATGAATTTTATCTATCAATCTTAATGACATGCCCCGTAGATTATGACGGTTGCACTTTGGATTGTTTATTTTTGCACTGCACTTGAATTTGTTGAATTTTGATTTATACGATTGATCCATTACTTTTCAGAACTGCCTTTAATAACCAAAGAGAAGTAACACGTTGAATGATACCGATTCATTTTCTTGTTTTGTTCATATTTGCTTTAGGTACAACTCTTGATTTGTTTTTTTTCGATTAGGTAGTTCGAATCTAATAAATAGCCTTACCTAATATTAGGTAAGAACATGGGGTAGAAACGTTTGGGTAGAAATTACAGCAGCACGTATGAAATGCGTGTTCTAATTGTATATTGTTTCGTACTTCTAGAGTGCTGCTGCGTGAATATGGGTGCATTGCATTGTCGCATATGACACAATAAGTTTCATTGCATTTTAAGATTACTAGATAACCTTCACTGGTTTAGTTTGTTTTTAAAAAAAGACACTGAAAAAATAATAATTTGGACATGAAACAGTTTTTTGTTAAAAAAACTTTTTTTCCTTAAAAGTGCCCATCTTGTGATGTATGGACGGTTGGTAGGGAACATAATTACCTGTCTTGAGACAAAATTTCATCAAAATCAAAAATGGTGTTTTTTTTAAATCAACTTTGAATTTTTAGAAATGATTTTTTTCAGTGTAGGGCTCATTTTGGATTTTTTTTCAGTATTTTTTTCTTAAAATTTGACTTATTTTGTGATTATCACCCATACAACACTTTTTTGTAGGAGTAGTCATTTTTTGATTAAAAACATTTTTAAAAAATCCATAAAAAAAGTTTTGCCCTTTTCAAAAGTCAGTCCAGATAAATTTTGAAGAAACTAAGTATGCAAAGTGGCTTATCTAGTCTTGATGTACATACCCAGAAAGTTTCATTGTAATCTGAGAGGGTGCTGCCAACTCCGAATACGATTTAGGGCGAAATTCGTCTAAAATTCCTTTCGAGATTTCATCAATAAGTCTTTGCAAAGTTTCTACCATAATTCACCTGAATTTCTTCAGATATCCTAGGAGAAATTCCGAAGAAAAAATCCCTGCAAGAACTCCAGGAACTATCAAAGAAATCCCAAAAGGAGCATCCTGAATCAAAGGTCAATTTCTGGTAGGAATTCCGGGAAGAGCTTTGAGAGTAATCCAGTGAAAATCTGAAAAACAAATCTCACGTAGATCACTGCAAGAAACCCGGTAGCAACTACAAGGAAAAGTATGGGAAACGCTCTAAAAGAAATCACAGAAGAACTTAATGAGAAATATCAACAATAGTTTCTGCAGAAGAAATTTCCGGAATCAAATCCAAAAGAGAATAAGTGAAATTCCAGGGTGAACTCTGAGAGATATCCCAAGACCAACACCGGGAAAAATCTGCTGAGAAAAGTCCCGTGAGAAACTCCGAGAGAAATCTCTTGTGATATTTCGAAACAAGTCCCGCAAGACCTTTCGACATATCTCAGGCAGCATCCATTTATTACGTAACGCAAAAATCGGAATTTTTCGACCCATCTCCCTCAGTAACGTTTTTTCTTATATGAAAACCATAAAATTTTTGTATGGGCCGTAACGCTTAGCTGGACTCCCCCTTCCCTTATAGCGTTACGTAATTTGTGAACGGCGGCTCAGTTAAACCGCCAGTAGAAATCAATAGAGAAACTCAGGAAGAAAGCTCACAGAAAATTCTTGAAAAAATACGGTACAAACATCTGAAGAAATCCCGGGAAAATCTCTTGCAGAAAATTCGTGATAAACTCCTGAAGAAATCCTTGGAGGAGCTCTATTATGAATTACTAGAATAAGGATCTTGTAGCAACTTTGAGAGAAATTCTGGGAAGATCTGCTAGGAAAGTCCCTAGAACAACACCGAATCCAGGAATAACTCCGCGACAATAGCTGCGATATATCCTTAGAGAAACTCTTGTAGAGTTTGGGACAAAACGCAGGCTTCAAAAATCCCACGAACAACTTCGGAAGCAATACCGAGAAAACCTCTTGAAATTATATATTATCCTCGTGAAAAACTCCAGGAGAAATCGATCGAAAATTAAGAATCTTGAAAGATGTATAAGGAAAACTCCTGGAAAAATTTGTTCGAATCAAGGAAAAAAGTGCTGGTGGGGTTTCGAAAGAATTGCCTTAAAAAATACGGAAGAAATCTTGTGAGAAATCGTGGAAGGCACTCCAAGAGGTATTTCTATAGAATTTCCACAAAGAAATCCTGGCGGAATTTCTGGTAATTTTGGATCAAATCTCGAGTAGGATAATTTGCCAATTGTTGCACGGCTGAAAACTCGCCTATTGTTGCACACTCCATGTTTTTCTTATGGGGTGTGCAACAATTGGCGAGTTTTTAGCCGTGCAACAATTGGCAATTTACCCTACCGGAATTTATATCTGGGTTTTAATTTCCAGAATAATCCACGACCACATGTAACTAGTAATTTTTTATTGGAATCGTCGGCTTGACACCTTGTAGGAAACAGCTGCTAGATCTAGCAGATCTCCTATTGTTGCTCTAGCGTGGTTATCCAGACTTCTTCTTGGTTTAGCTGGCATTTCGAATAATCATCCGGAATTGACAACGATTTCACGGTACCTTAAGCTTCCAGTAACAATATTCAGAACTACGGAAAAATTCCCTGAGTATTCTTGGTTTTCCCTGTTTTTCCACACCGTACAGTATTGACCGCACAGAACTATGGAAAATCATGGAGGAAAACAGATTTTCTAGGAAGCTATGACTACACTGATTACAGCAACGATAGACACTGTGCAAAATTGCGTAAGGTTTTCGGATGAATTATCCAGTTCATTCGAATCTCGCCGGGACATCAAGGTGACGGACTCTCATGCCTACTCTTCAACATTACGCTGGAAGGTGTAATGCAACGTGCCGGGTTCAACAGCCGGGATTGGATTTGTACAAAATCCGATCAATTTGTGTGCGTTGCAGACGGCATGGACATTATCGCCAGAACATTTGGAACGGTGGCAGAACTGTACAATGTACACCCGCCTGAAACGCGAAACGGCGAAGGGCGGATTAGTGGCGAATGCATCGGAAACAGAGTACATGCTTAAGGATAACGCCTGAAGCCGGCCTTCAGATGTTAGTATGCAGTACAAAACACGAAAGAAATTCGTCTAAGTAATAACAACGCTCCGAGCTCGGATAGACGGGGATGCCTTCGAGGTAGTGGAGGAATTCATGTACAGGCTCCAGAAGAAGCTGCGGTCTAAACAGATTCACCAACGCACCAAATGCACCATGTAAAGGGCGAACACGATAAAATTGCCACACAGAAAATATTGTATAACTTTTGATTGCGTTCGCCAAAATAGCTAATTTTTTTACCATGAATAGTATATTATGTGTAGCTAATACCATAAAATTTTCATTAAAATCGGTTGAGTAATGGCGGAGATATCGTTGAAACAAGGAAATTGCCACTTGAGAATCTTGTGCAAACAAACATTTTGGAAAATATCACTTTTTTGCCGTTTCAACGCTGGCGCCAAAAATACTGAACCGATTTCAATGAAAATTTTTTTGTACGTAAAGTATGTATGTAGAAGTAGTTTGTCAAAATTTCATTCAATTTGATCATACCGTTAAAAAGTTATAGCCATATATGTCGCACTATATCACAATAAGCAGATGTGGTTTTTGGTATAGTGAAATTCAAACTGCTCTTACTTTGAAAGTACTCAACAAAAACGGCTGAAATTTTCACTGTAAACAGTTTAACACAACAATTTTACACTGTCAAAGTTTTATGAAAATCGGGACAGTGTTACCAGTTCTACAGTCAAAATAGTGCACGCGGAACTAAAAATGGTCAAAAAGTACCTAAAATTTACCTTGAAGCGATTTGAGCTTTGGATATTTACTAGAAAAAGTACTGAACCGATTTCGTTAAAAAATTTACCACTTAATTGATACTATGTTAAGAATATCGAGTGAAATTTTCAAACGTTTTGATGAGGTAACAAAAAAGTTATAGCCTAAGTAATTTTTTGAAATGAATGTACAAGTTTTCTAAAATCTCATTTTATGATATCGACAATATATGCGCCAATACTCAACCGATTTTAATGAAAATTTTATGATATTAGCTACACATAATATACTATTCATGGTAAAAAATAGCTATTTTGATGAACGCAATCAAAAGTTATACAATATTTTCTGTGTGGCAATTTTATCGTGTTCGCCCTTTACAAAACGCTAATAAGATCGGTGGTCCTCTACGGACACGAAACATGGACCATGCTCGAGGACACAAATTTGCCAAATGGAGGAGAACATGCCTCTGGAGCCGACCTACTGATGCTCGAGGAGGGCCTGCAAGCACGCGTAGTTTTCGAGCAACGCGTGCTAAAGACGATCTTTGGCGATGTGCAGGAGAACGATAGGTGTTGTAGGTGGATGATATGAATCATATGAATTGGTTCAAAATTCACTGAGCTATAGCAGCAAATTAGATCCCCTGCTGAAACGATTCCAGACCCTATTCATCATCCGATCCGATCCGATTGATACAACGATGAAAGGTTGTCTCCTTCACCGAGTATTTTGGTGTAATGTTGTTGATTATGTGTTATCACAAATGTGTTGCAGAAAGTTTGACATTGACAAACTCTCTAGTGAAAGGGGAAGTATGTCCGAGTGGATGGTGGTTGTTCGCAGTTGAAGAAAATATAATCTGGACTGGAACTGATTGGCGCCCGCAGTCGAATTAAGTTGAGAAGAATTTAGAAGAATTTATTTAGCGTAGATTCCACGGAACGAGTTGCAGTCCAACAAGTAACAACTAAGAAGCTAACATGTAGCTTTCAGGCCTCAAAACTACCAAATCGATACCAACGATATTTCGCCGCAGAAATTTGACCCTTTCTAACTACCCATAATCATGCATTATTGTAGACGTCCAGCTGACTTCCACCAGTCAGTGAGTGCAATGCAAGGCAATGTGTTGTTGTACTGTAGGTACATATACGCAAAAGAAGCACAACAAACCAATTTTCTGTTATTTAGCAACCAGCACGGGGGCCAACACAAAACCAGCAAGCCCTCAACGAAACCACCCACCAGTGAAAACTTCTGACGGCTTGCGACGACGGGAGGGGAACGGGTGTGGGAGAGGGTCGCCCGTCGTCGCATTTGGCCCCACAACAACAGAAGAAAAACTCCACTCCGGCAAAGCCACGGGACAGACTAACTGACTAGTCCAGTGGTTTCCAATTGGTGAGTTCATTTTAAAATTTAGGGGTCTGCTACGTTTGACATAATGACGTTTGACAAACGACCTTTATTCCGAATGGCCTTATGACAAGCGTACCAGACCTTATTTCATGGTAGATAGTATTTGGAGTCAAACTGGTTCTTCTGTAAACAATTTATTACCGACTAGTCAATTTAACAGAACTGGGTTTAAGTTTGGCATTTTTGGAACAATTTGCATATTGAAAGAAAACTAAAATGTACAAGATCTGTTTAAAAGTACATAATCTCCAGATCATATCACATAAGAAATATCGCATAAAACAAGGCAACAAGTTGTAAACCACTGGACAACCCGAACGGATGAGGCCACAAGAGAGTTAAATTTTCGCTCAATGATTTCTTTGTGTACATTAGCTAGCTACTATCACTTACCTTTAAAGGATCACAGATAAGCACTAAAAAAGGAAAACTTAATTCTTCTCCCGACTCCACAATCGATGATTAAACACTATCCGATTCAGGCTTTCCTTCCTTTCTGTCGATTTTTCATCCGCTGCTAATAAAAATTAAACACCTGATTCCACGGTTCTGGAGGAGACACTTTCACCACCCCGTCTCCATCAAAGCAACACACTCCCCCACAATTCCCACCGACAAAAAAAATAAATCCTTCGCGAATCACGACGACCACACCGCTACGACACGACACGTCCGAATTCGAAAGAGAAGGCGTTTTCAAATTTCGACGTCTTGGTCGTCTTGGTCTGAATGATGATGCTTCTTCTGCTGCTGTTGCTGATAACGACAGCGACGACGACGGTCCCACCACAACACCATTCGACACGACACTTGCAAAATCACAACTGATGCACTGTTTTCCTCGAGAATGTGCGTGCTGCTGTGCTGTGCTGGTTGGCAGAGCTGATGGGCGAAAAAAAAATGTGCGATTCACTTTGGTCTCTCTGGCAGCGCAGCACAGGGGTTCCCAACGATCAGTTTGAAACATTATACTTTACTGTCGCTTACTGTCTGTGTTTTTAGATTTTTAACTAACAAAAACTTTGTTTCTTGTAACAAATGAGAATGAACATATGTATATATATCCAGGCATGAACCTGCCACGGGCTGCAAATCCCCATAATAAAGTCATTAAAACAAATGAACATACAGGGGACGGTCAAAATGTTTGGGATAGGCAACTTTTTTTTCTCTCACAAAAAAGTTCAACGAGCTGTCACTTTTTATAGAGTGCACAAACAAATCTCAAGTTTTGACAGTTTGTCAACCTATTTATGTTCATCATTGGTACAAATTTGTGCTGGATTGGTAAATCTTCCACGAAGCTGGCATGACTAATTTTTTAACTGCCATATCTCCGAAACCAGTGGCGCGAATTTAATGAAATGTTGAGCATTTATTAGCAAATATTGATACTTCATACGACGTTATAAAATGAAATATTTTCTCACGACGAACAGAGTAGTATCGTTAACACCACACAAAAATACTAAATGTGTTCTTCCTTTAATCGTTAATAGGCTTTAATATATCTTATTACAGCAATCTTGAGACCATGGGCCTGTAGCATAATGAAAATTTTACTAATAATATTAGTCTTGTAGCTTGTAACTTGTAATATCCTGTTGCATAAAAATCCTACAAGTACAAATTACAAGTCTAATATTATTAGTTGGTTGGACTAATACTACATACTAGTAGAATTTACAAGTGTCTGTTGCATAAACAAACTACAAGTATAAAATATTAGTACTTTTGATTACAAGTCGCAAGGGTCTTGTAAAATAATTTACAAGTTAATTTAAATTACTGCAAAAGTTATATTTAGTTTGAAATACATTGATTTATCATTTTGATGAACTCGAAAGATATTATTTATCTATCATTTCAACCTTAATTCTAGTTTTCGACGATTAATTTTAGCAATATGTATTAGAAATTCATTGAGAGAAAATTGCGTTGATGTGCACGTAATTTTGTATACAACATATCATTTCTGCTGAGTCTCTCAAGTTCTCCAAAGTATCTACAATACCCATCTTTGATTTGTGGTTCTTGGTGAAGTTATGTATTATTGTCACTGCATCAATTCGAAGGCGCGTGAAGCACACGTGTAGTTGCAGATTCGTTTGATACCCCGCATAGTAAAATACAATTTGTGTTAATCTCCAAACAGTATGTCTCCTTTATCTGTTACTGTTACTGTTCCTCGAACAGGTGCTTTTCTGTTAAATCTATGAAACTCTAAGCATTCGATCATAAGGAACGGTCTATGTAACGCATATCCAGTTGTAACAGTATGTTATATTGTGCAGAAGTTGTCGAATAATATAGCGATGAAAGGTCAAGAGACATGGTGGCAATATATAATAACCTTTTCTCAAACAGTTTGTAATTTTATTTGCGCACATGTGCATTTCAATGTATGTCACTTGAATTCAACAGTTTGCCAAATAGTAACTTACATTGGTGTCTGTACCGCGATCGAACTTTGCAGTTTTCATTTAGTAGAAAAAAAAACAATTTTTTTCGTCTGCAAGCTGGTGAAAACTTGCCTCGATAAACAGTTCGAAGCGCTTGGAGCGGTCTGGATGAAACAAGGGTAAGTTTTGCATTACTTATTAATTTGTTTTCCGAGCTATATTTCAAAGGATGCAAATTAATTTTCAGAATTCTTGAAGTCAACTACAGAAACCTGGATCCGGCCTGACTACGTCTGCAGAAGAGTAGGAAGTAGCGAAGGATTTGTTCTGCAGCGGCGGAAAGTGAGTGTCCCTTTCGATTAGAAATTCGCTCCCACCGGAGGAAGATCCAGTTCTATAATCGCCATGGTGCTACCGAGCCCAGTATGGGGCATTGAATTTGTAAATAAAAAAATCCGATGAAAGCCTAATGACTTTTTGTTTGAACGGTTCAAATAGAGCAGAACCATTTATCATAAGCTTAAATTACCATGGAAAACCATAAATCAATAATAACTCATACAGTGCACGTTATTCTTCTAGATTTATTGTTAAACTGTTCTCTAACCATATGCTAGTCAGTGAACTGTGTGAAAAACTGGATAATATAATGACCATATCCTTTACTGTATTGCGAAAAATTTGTTCGAGAAAACGAGCAATTTTTTATGGTAACCAATCTTAACCACCTATTCCACATACTGTAATTTGGCGGATTACCATTTGTCAAAGTGGCGAATCTGTACATGGGATGGTTATCTTACTGTTATCTCGGACAGTCTGAGAAAAGGTTGAATGTCAATTGCTAATAGTCATCTACAGTATGAGAAACGTTGCACTTACAGTTTGTGATTATGCGGGACATTTGAATCAATTGTTTTTGTTGCGCATCATTGAGCTAATTAAGAGTTAAAATATACACTAATCCGAATCGAGTTTCGACATATAAAAGTAGGTAAAGCTCATTATCGCATCCCAGGTCACTTAGGATTTTAACAAGAAGCATAATACCTGTTGCTAAATCTATATCCATTGTTTTTAACCGGTACTTTTGTAACTTTGAGAAATTTTTCCAAAATCTAGGTACTTTGTTCAGCATATTCACTAATGTTTTTCCATGTTTGGGTGTGTAAATTTGTCATTTGTATTTATATTGTCTTTGACGCTATGATCGTCTATTTGTCTATGAAAAAGCCATAATAAATTAAAAAAAAAAAAAACTCATAATAATCAATAATAGTAAAATGATAAAAAATGTGTTACTTTTTTTGGAAATTGTAAAAAAATTGTTAGAGCGGCCGAAAATGATCCAAACCACACATGCTTTTCTTCATGTATGGTATAGATAGAGAATGCAAAACTTCGTAATCGATGAAGTTATGTCGGATAGCAGAGTAAATGAAACAATCGTGTTTCTCTGACAAGTGACACTCTCAAAATGAATCTTTATTCTACTGGTACTGAATACAATGGTATTAGTGAAATATAAGAAAACTGATATACACTGAAACAAACTGTTACTTCGTTGTCACACTAATGATAATACAGTCGGAACCCGCTCGTTGAGCCACAACCTTCACCCAACTAACGAATTCGATTCGCTAGTTGGGTGAAGTGACAGCAGCACAAGGGGCATGCGCATTGTTTTTTTTTTAAATCATATTTAGGTTGGAAGCAAAAAGGAAAATTTTTCAATTTGTTTCACATTTAAAGCAAAACTGATACGTTTTGCAAGACACATATATGGCCAATGCGAGAAATAATTATTTTCACCCATTTTTAGTCGGTGAAGTGAAAATATAGATGTTTATGAAACCACCCGGACCAAAAGCAAGCACAAAACGCTTTCAATGATCGACAAAATAAAGATTACCGATGTTTTGCATTTGTTTCGAAGTAATTGTACATATTCTTTTTTTTTAAGAAATATGAAATAGAAATTATTTTCGATTATCAGTAAAGTTTAAGAAACTAAAAATTCATTAGCTCGCCCCTCGGAATTACAGATTGGTTGTCATGTTCAGTTTGACATTGAATTATGACATCCAGGTACTTTTTAGTTGGCTGACAGCTCAACTAACGGGGCCCCAACTAAAAAGTCACCCAACTATTAAGCCCCCAACCAGCGGAGTCATGACTGTACATAGTGCCCAACAAGTTATTTTTCAACAAACATTCTGTTAACTTTTTTCATTTTTCTTTCGGATGTTACTCGAAAAATGCAGAAAATAAGCAAACAACTGCCATTTCAAATTAATAGTGAACTGTCGGATGAATTTTGACAGGTAAATGAACCAAAATAACTTGCATTTTCATGGTCACTAATATTACAAGTGCTAATAATACTAGTGGAAAACCGAACCTTTATGCAACACAAATTATTAGCACTTGTAATATTAGTACTTGTAGCTTGTAACTTGTAGCTAATATTATTAGCCCGATTATGCTACAGGGCCCAGAAGTAGAAAATCTTTGGATATCAAAGTTAAACTGTAATAACATTGAGGTGAGAAACTGAAATTTTCATGAGAAAGATCCAAAAAGTGCCCATTTTTTGAAGACTTTTGAAGCATTGATAAACGTTCAAAAGTTAATTCGATTCGATTCACTGGTTTCCGAGATATTACAGTTCTAAAACTAGTTGACGAAAAATAGTGTTTAACGAGAGCGGGTTTTCTTCTTCATCTTCTTTATGGCTTTACGTCCTCATTGAGCACTTCCACGTGTTCATTGAGCATTTCCACAGTTATTGTCGGGCCGCCACCAAACCGGACTTCGCACAATCAAGTCGCGACGCGACCCAACTCGCGACGTTTTTTAATCATGTCAAAAGTAGTGCGCATCCTTCCCGTTGTTGTCAACAGCACAGCGCACTAGATGCTAAACAGTTGCGACAGAATATGGCAATTTTTGATTGAATGTCTGTCTTGATTCCAACCGGATAGACAATATTAATTGAAGGATTTTCTTTGCCTGTCATTGCACGAATTCCTATATTGTGAGGGAAGTACAATGATACACTATGCCCAGAGCGTCGAGAAAATTTTCCCGACCGGAGCGGGAATCGAACCCGCTATAGAAATAGAGCATTTGGAATAATAAAAAAAAATAGGTTCAGGTAACGTAAAAAAAATGAGCCTAACAATTTCCTAGAGTGTAACTGTGCATACGAAATCCCGCTCCAACGCATACGATTGATGGTGAGCGAGCATTCGAAATCCAGCTCTCCATTGAGCGCCGGTGGATGGCAAGAAAGAGACGACTGACATTTGGAAGAAGGGAAGAAAGAGAATGATGATAGGGTTGTTGATTGAGCAAATCGGAAAAGAAAATCAGTTTTGAGAATGAAGTTGTGAAGTGATGTTGTGTTTAGTGGTGTGTTGAGTAATAAATGAAAAAATAATAATTGAATGCTTGTGTTCTTTTAATTGAATTTCACGATGATTTCCGACATCCGCCATCTCCGGATTGGCGATCTTTAGCCTTAACCACTAGACTAGCTGAAGACCTCAGTTTTAGAGCGGATCTAGCTTCGCGAAAGATTAACTAATTGAAAATAAATTTGTAGCAGTTATGCACATATAATAATAGGTTGACAAACTGTCAAAATTTGAAAATTGTTGATGCTCTCTATGACAAATTACAGCTCGTTGAAATTTTTTCTGAGAGAAAAAAGTTGCATATCCCAATTTATTTTCCTCCTGGAATTCCTTTGGGGAACACTCCTGCAATTGTTTCAGGAATTTTTCCTAGTATTCTTTCAGGGATACCTTCTAGAATTCTTTCAGTGATTCTTTCTGAAATTCTTTCAGGGATCCCTTCTGGCATTACTTAGGGGATCCTTCCAAGAATTCTACCGAGGCATCTTCCTGGCATTCTTTCGGGGATTCCTCCTACAATTCCTTCGGAGATTTCTTCTGGACTTCATACTGTGATTCCTCTTGGAATTCCTTCGGGGATTCCTCCTGGAATTCCTTAGAGGGTTCTACCTGGAATTCCTTCGGGGATTTCTCCTGGAAATCCATCAGGAATTCTGCCAGGAGTTCTTTCGGGGCTGCTCCTGGAATTCCTTCGGAGACTTCTCCTGAAATTCCATCGAGGATTCCTCCTGGAAATCCTTCGGGGATTCCTCCTGGAATTTCTTCGGGGATTCCTCTTCTACATCTATCGATGATTGCTCCTGAAAACCCCTCGAATTTCTTTTAGGAATTCCTTTGGAGATTACTGCTGAAATTATTTCGTATATTTCTCCTGGAAATCCATCGAGGATTCCTCCTGGAATTCCTTTAGGATTCTTCCTGGAATTTCTTCAGAGATAACTTCGGAATTCCTGTGGAATTATTTCGGGGATTTCACCTAGAATTCTTTGCGGAATACCTCTAAAATCCCAATCAGGGACTTCTTCAGAGGTTTCTGCAGGGATCTCTCTTAAGAGAGATTCTTGAACCACCAGAGGTTCCTGCAGAAATTTGATCAGAGTTTCATACAACACAGTTCAGGAATAGTCCAGTTTCCCCTTAATAAAGGTCTCAAAATGATGACATTTCGTCAATTTTTATCCGTTTGTTTTGAAGTTGCCTTCAATCGATTATAATTTGGTGTAAATTTATTACACTCAAGTGGCCATGCAATATCCGGAACCATTCCGGGGATATTCTGGATTGTGCTGGGGCCAGGGGGTTGCCATAATAACTAAATGTTATTATTTCGTGTGTTACTGTGTTTGAACCATCGATTTTCAGCGAAATTTTTGTTGCGAACAGTGACACACAACTGCTGCGATAACCAGATTTGAATAAGTTGACCCATTCGGATCACCGTGACAGGTTCCGCCGGGCCTCATTGGGGACACTTCTGGTATTCTACCTAAACATGCCGTGCGACATATCAATCTTCGAGATTTCGAACGACTGAGCCAGAAACGATAGACTGAAGTTTGTATCAACTAATATGGCCACCCCAGAACATCTAGCACAGGTTCCACGGGGACATTTATGGTTTGCAATCAAAACATGCCGTGCGACGTATTAATCTTCATAATTTCGAAAGAATGTGGCAGAAAAGATAGACAGAAGTACCGTGGGATATCCTAATTTCGCGCGGGTCCAAATTTCGCTCACTGATAATATTTGGAGATCATAATTAAAAAACTAATTGTGCAATTGTTCAAATTTCACTTTAACTATACTGTCAAAAGTTAAATTTAGATTTTACTTTAGATCCCACAACTCTCCGCTGTGCCCAGTTCTAAACGCATCACGTTGGGAAGGGAACAGCTCGCTGACGTAGAGCAGGATTTGGGTTAAAAATGATTAAATTACAATTAATCACTTTCTTTGAAAATGAATGTTTATTATTACAAGATGACTCCTCCCTCTATCTGATGCATATTGCTTTGTTTGTTGTTACCGATTATTGATTGTTACTTCGGGCTGTTCGGGCTCGTTTTGGAAGTTGACCATCAATGCTAATTTCTTTTCCCGATCAGCCTTAAAAGCTGTGTAGTGTCGGTAGCGGTTGTCTCAATTGGCTAAGGATAACACTACGGACCGCCTGATCCAGTGGTAAGATTCCACTAAACAGGTGACCCCTAATTCATGGTGTTATGCGGAGCCTGTGGAGAATTAGGGCGTCCTCTACAATATTTTGCCCTTACTGCGCTAACCGGAGCAATGGTGCAGTGGACCTTGTGTTTCTCCGAGATAGTTGCCCTTCTTAAGTCGCAAATTTGAGGCTTAATAAGGGCAGGATATTCAAATGTTGTAAATTAGCTTACATTACCACCTAGGATGTGGGTTCGCTTAATGCGTATTCGCCATTTGCGTTTTTCAATCGACACCGATTTGGTTTGTTGTTGATGTTTTCTTTTTGTGAAGAGTTTAAACCTGTCTAGTTTGGTTAGTGGCAACAACTAGGAAGCCTCAGATCATTTTTCAGCGAAAAAAGCGTGCGTAGCCAAAGCGGCTTCGTTCATTTTCGTAGGGTAACTTCTGTATAAGTTACCTAGTGAACCCAGTTTTGCTTCTTTCATTATAAATAGAAGTGTCGTGCCTCGAGCACGCTATATCTTAGAATAACGTTAACAGCATGTTTCAACCTTTCCTTATGAATGTCTTCAAGCAAGCTCTTGTTTTCAGCATCTTTTCGCTGATATTTGGCAGTATTGCTACGATGATTATATCATCTGAAGAAGCTCAAACATTAATTTGAGATGCTTCAGTTTGATGGAATACCTAAGTCTTAGGTACAGTTCATGAATAACTTAACATAGAACTACCGTGAGGTCGCCATTCACCGCTCATGCTCCATTCACCGCTCATTTTGGGTCAATCATACACAAATGTTCAAATGTTAGTAAAGTATCGTAACAAAAGTGAATGTAACATGCTGCCACAATAAAAAACTTTCATTTCACCAAGTATTTATATGGGTGTACCTGAAATCACGTTCTCAAAAAATATTTCTCACACTGCGCTGCAGGACAACATGGGAACTGTTCAGGGCAAGCAGTGGAAAAAATATCCAACAGGTAAAACCCGTTAAAGATTCCATTTTGACAAAACAGGATGAACTGAACGTCATGAATCATCAATACATTGGTAAATAAAAGTTATTCTGTTTTTATAAATTAATAGTTTCTGTGATTCCATGAAAAAATAATCCAGTGAGCGGTGATTGGATCCATTATGAGCGGTGAATGGATGCATGAGCGGTAATAGGAACCAAGAGATTACACATTTGAATTTTTATTTTTTCGGCTGTAAACATATTTTACAATCGTTTTATATTTTTTCTATAAAAACAATATCATTGTTGAGTTGTTAACGTAAATTAAAGTGCAATATTCGCAAACTTCGATTTTTAATGTCATATACTTTACGAAAATGCCGTTAAATGAGCGGTGAATGGCGACCTCACGGTACACATAGCCCAACTCTGCATGAACAGAATTTGTCATGAGTTGATTGATTGGCATGTGTCAGATGAGAAGTCTCCATTTGACCTTTTGAGTGTTCCTTCGCAAAACTTTGCGTATTCAGGCGTCCCTGCCTAACAAACTTGGGAACCTGTACTAATTTGTTGCGACCATATTTGGTTGATTGATTTGTCTTTATTTAAGACTTTCAGCTCTTGGCTGGTTCGTCTCTTTCGCAGCGCACATTTTTTTACTTGCTACTCCAAGAGAGTTTTATTGTGGGTTTGTTACTACAACGCCCTCCATTGTCGTATACCATAGTTAACTATTGCTTTGAAATAAGCTTGTCCTGCTGTGGTCTATGCGGACCGCAAGAGATATTCCTAAATGGAACTCTTACCTATTCAAGTTCAGAATATCTTCGGATAAACCAGTATTTTATACAGCTACAAATCTCTAGCTTTTGCCTCGAAGATTGTAGATATAGAATCGATTTAGTGGGCCCTAAAAAGCTCTGCTTAGATACTTTAAATCTTCAGGAGCAAATGGGGGTTTGTTCTATTTTTCTCCAGAGGGATTTGAGTATTTCAAACATGTTTTCAACACTTGTAGTTGTCTGGTATTTTCAGGGCGAGAAATTACGTGCGTGCGTTGTATAAAAGAGTAATGAGTTTTAGATTTATGTGGTTACCTCGTTTTTTATGGAATGCTTGTCGATTTTCACATCTGTGATGTTCGTCTGGCTAACATGCCTATTCATGTAAACTCATATGGCTCCCAATTTTCATTACCTTTTCTAAACGCATCACGTTGGGAAGGGAACAGCTCGCTAACGTAGTGCGGTGTTTGGGTTAAAATTGATCCTAATGCACAAGGAGGGCTAAGTTTGAAAATTAGAGACGATTCGAATTATCGTTACAATTCATCACATTTTTTGAAAATGTGTGATTTTTACAGGATAACTCTTCTATATGATGTATAATACTTTGTTTGTTGTTGCCGATTATTGATTCTTACTGATTAAATGGCTAAGAGGAAATCACTATATCAAATCTCTACTTTATATGATTCGACATACTTGAGTTATGTAAAATTTGGTTCATCATAATCGAATTTTTGACCGTAATATGTAATTACCTATAAGTATATCTTTTATAAAGCAATACAACGCAGAGTTCAGTAGAAAAAAGAGGAAATGAATGAAGCTCGTAGAATACTTATTGTAAAAGCTAGATAAAACACGATTTTTTGTAGCTATATCTTAAAAACACAAGAAAATTAAACAAAATAATACGCAGTATAATAAACAGGGAGACATCACTGTTCATCGAAACTGATACAATTGGGAACCACTGCTCAAGGTGCTGCTGGCATGCGAGAAAATATTTAGCAAATTTTTCCTTTGTAACAGCACAAAACGGTCCACTTCTACGTTCAAAACGCGGCGGCTCAGCTTCTGCCCCCATAGTCAATGTGTTTCAACTGTAATTTGCACAGCATGCACCACAATCCGTCCATCCGTAACATCCGAAATCCTAGAAAACTTTTCTCCGCCGCGGAGCTCTTTCTTCCTGCACAGGCACAAACACCGCAAAATCGATCACAGCAAACGCGACGACGAGCAACAGTGATTCACGACACAGAGCAGCTAGGGGGCGGCTCGGAAACGGTGACGGTTCTACCTTGTCCCGCTGTTGCTGCTGCTTCGACCGGAACACGTTCCGTCGTCGTCTTCGTTCGATTGCAACCACAAAAACTCGAGAAAGAAAATTCACTTTTTTCACCTCTTTCACTGGCTGCAGCTAGCTTTCGAACCGTCGTCGATGGATTGCGGGGGGATCGCTCTCCTGTGTGTCTTTTTCCCGACCGTGTGGATTTTATTTTTTTCGCTTGTACTTTTGCTGCGCTACTGTACTATCGAATAATGTAATGATGATGGCGAGCTAAAAACTGACTGACTGGCTGCAAAAACTGACACAAGGTTTGTCCGTCGTCCGTCCGTCCGTGTTTCACTTCGCAGTTTGATGAGAGAAAGATCTCGCGGTGAAAGACGCACACACACTTCTCGACATCGTGTCAGTTTTGCGTTAGTATGCGTGAGATAAGCTGTCAAAATATTCGTTGCTCTTTTGCGATCGATGCGACACCTGGATGGATTGCAAACAAACAATATTTCAAGCATAATTTTTCAAATCGACGTATCTAACTTTTTCACTGATCTGAGTAAATTCATGGTCAATGTTGACGACCATTTCACTAAAATAGTTATTTTAAATACTTTGTAAGAAACAAAACCTACTCATTACATATCATTTTCACAATGAATTTTGACAAACATACACATACACCGGGTTGGTTAGAGATACGTCATGCCAGATACGCCGCTTTTGTATGGTGCCAGTTTGGTGTATCTGTTACTTTTGATTTTGGCTAGATACGTCGTTTGGTTTTCTCATATATCAAAACGGTGTATCTATCAGTAAAGAAGTAAACATCAAAATAGTTAGATACGTCGTTTCGAAAAATATGCTTAGTTAAACAAATTAAGCAATAAATCATCAAACAGTGATGTGGATTCTTCAATTTGCTTTATGAATCATGCATGCAGCAGTAAACCCGGATTTGTTTACATTCTCGAGTTACGTCGGATTGAAAAGTTATGCTTGATTTGTACACCGAGAAAAAAATATCCTCAACCTCTGAGCTGACCCAACTCGGAAATCGATTTATTTTTTTGATTTCTTACTCAGTAAGTTGCTCCTAACAGTGGGACAACTAATTTAAAACGAAGAGTGAAAAATTTTCACTCAGTGACTGAGTTGAAGTTACTCAGAAATAGAAAAATCTTTTCCTATGTTTTTTTTTCTTCCCGGTGCAGTTACTGAGTAGAATTTTTTTTCTCGGTGTTCCACATTGCATGACAGCGCCACCTATGAAAAATATCCAAGACGGAAACCATTTTCAATTTCAAACTCTTTGAACTAGCCCCACTGGGAACATTTTAAATTTGACAGATCGCTGATGGCAAGCTGTCATCATTAAATTAATCATCATTGCTGTTCTGATTGGATGCAAAAGAAAAAGTTTCAGGGCGGAGGAGTAATATTTTGCTGCATTTTGTTATCACTAAACAATTTTAATTTTGCTCTGTGATTCAGGGACTGAGCAGTTTGATTGCATCCTCAGAGCCAGTCCTCAATCACTCTCGACTAGTGGTGAGTATTCAATTCATGGTTTTCGTAGCCAAGTTCGTTTATTTACTCCGCGAAACTTTCAGATTGGAAAATCTCAAATTGGATCTCTCGCGACACTGAGACCGAATTTCGGTATAATTCCGCCCGTGTAATCCAACAAAACGCCCCATTTCCATTCTCAAAAGCAATCATGCTGGTGCTAGTGTTGGGCGATCTACACATTCCGCAGCGATGCAGTAGTTTGCCGGCCAAATTCAAGAAGCTACTCGTTCCGGGCCGAATCCATCACATCCTGTGCACCGGAAACCTGTGCAGCAAGGAGTCATTCGACTATCTGAAAACATTGGCCAACGATGTGCACATCGTGCGGGGCGACTTCGACGAAAACATGAACTATCCGGAGCAGAAGGTCGTAACGGTGGGCCAGTTCCGGGTGGGGTTGACTCACGGCCATCAGGTGGTTCCGTGGGGCGATCCGGAAGCCTTAGCTCTGATCCAGCGGCAGTTGGATGTGGATATACTGATCTCCGGGCATACCCACAAGTTCGAGGCGTACGAACACGAGAACAAGTTCTACATCAATCCGGGTTCGGCCACGGGGTCTTACTCGGCTCTGGACTCGGCCGTAATTCCTTCTTTCGTTTTGATGGACATTCAGAGCACGACGGTCGTCACGTACGTCTATCAGCTCGTTGGGGACGATGTCAAGGTGGAGCGGATTGAGTATAAGAAAAATTGAAGCCTTTATGATCTATGTATATATTATTATTGAACTATGTTACTGTATTTGACCTAATACGCCAAGAATAAACGATGGATTATAACTGATACAATGATACGAATGATTGGCCGCTTGATCTGATATGGTCTTTAAAATTGCAATAATGCATCAAGTATGAAGAATTTGTTTTCTTGCTTTCTACAATCAATTTATATACAGTCGAGACTCTTATAAGATCACTGGTCGGGGGGCGCAATAGGAAACCGCTTAATAGGAGACTAAGACAAGGACTAAGAGCTTATGGGATTTCGGCATTTTGGGGGTGTGGCCTATTATCTCGGGTGTGTTACGAGTTAACGCAATACTTTCTTTGGCAAAATTTTTGGGCTTGATAAGATCTACCATTTTGAACTTTGGTTCATATGATTAGTTGGCAATTTGGCCGCTAGAGGGACCATCAACAATTTGATGCTAAATTGCACTACGGGAACCATATCAGGTTGTCAAGCAAACGTTACGATATACGACAGCTCAAAACCCTGATAATTTGGAAGGATAGTGTCTTCGGGAAAGTTGTTGGGTACGCTAATAACTTACTGACGATGAGTTGTCAAGTTCGAAATTCCTCCACTGGGCGGCGCTTGTGAGCAAGTAAAATTTCAAAACCTCATATCTCAGAATCCCGATAACTTAGGAAGATGGTGTCTTCGGCAAAGTTGATCAGTATGACATGAAATTACATAAAAATAAACACTTTTTATGTTATTTCATGTCATACTGATCAACTTTGCCGAAGACACCATCTTCCTAAGTTATCGGCGAGGTTATCGGGATTCTGAGATATGAGGTTTTGAAATTTTACTTGCTCACTAGCGCCGCCCAGTGGAGGAATTTCGAACTTCACAACTCATCGTCAGTAAGTTATTGGCGTACCCAACAACTTTCCCGAAGACACTATCCTTCCAAATTATCAGGGTCTTGAGCTGTCGCATATCGTAACGTTTGCTTGACAACCTGATATGGCTCCCGTAGTGCAATTTAGCATCAAATTGTTGATGGTCCCTCTAGCGGCCAAATTGCCAACTAATCATATGAACCAAAGTTCTAAATGGTAGATCTTATCAAGCCCTAAAACTTTGCCGAAGAAAGTATTGCGTTAACTCTTAACACACCCGAGATAATAGGCCACACCCCCAAAATGCCGAAATCCCATAAGCTCTTAGTCTCCTATAACGCTCACCCCTGTCTAGTAGGAGTTCGTTTAATAGGAGTCCGTTTAATAGGAATTCGTTTAGTAAGAGACTCGACTGTATACTATTATGATTAGTAATGCAATTAGTTGTTCCGGCAAACTTTGTCTTGCAAAGTTGTGACGGTTTGACAACGGTTGAAATCATTGTAGTACCGCACTCAAGATTGCTTTTACTACAATCGTGTTGAATTTCTTCCCAGTTAATTTGAATGAGTTTTAAAGTTTTTACATGGCGACCGTGACAGGAAGTTTGAAAGCTGCGGAACTGTTATGCCCTCCAAATAATGCGAGGTATGCACTGCAAACGGAATCGCTCAAGTAATTTTCGTTCAGTGCATTATTTTTCCGTGACCGGAGTGGTCAAGAAAATTAACACAGCAAGCCCCATTTGATTTGACGTTTCGGTTCAGCTCCGTACTAGGTCCGGAATAAATCGACATTTGCGCATTTTCTTGACTGAATTTTACACGCATCGAGATAGCCCAAGAAATTTCTTGCGATCTGCGTAAATAGATTGGTATTACAAGTTAGCAGTTCGTATTCTTTGTGCTAGAGTTTCTCAGTGGTTTGTTATTTTATTTGTTACGTAATTTATGCACTACTAAATACAAAACGCTTCTCATTTTATGCTCTAAACAGCCATTCGTCATGCGATGACTGACGCTGCTGAACGCCCTTTACACAGACAAACAGACGTAACACTTGCGAAATTTCCATCGACCACGCTTTTAACGATGCTTTTAAATTTTCATAGTTGTGGCTGCGTTTGACATTTCACACTAGCGCCTTCTGTTGACGATATTGCACAACACAGTGATTCGTGCAACTTTTCCACCAGGTGAGGGTAGTGTGAACTGAGCGATGGATTTTCATGAAAATCGTTCAAGGTGTTACGTCTGTTTGTCTGTGCCCTTTACGTCCTGCGTGACGACCACGCAATAGCGGATTCCCATTCGCTTCTTTTGGAGCGCTATTTCGGCCGGTTTGCTTACAGCCCTTAGGGGCTATTCATAAACCACGGAGACCAAAATTTGGTCATCTCAGACCCCCTCTCCCCTCGAAGACTTTTTTCCATACAACAGTTTTGAAATTTGAAATTTGACTTTGGCCCCGTAGCGTAGACGAGCGTAGACGTAGACCGTCCCCCAAAAAGTCTACGTGGTTTATGAACGTCCTCATAGCGTCCAACGTCAATCGACCCTTCCGGAGGCCGAACTGATTACCCGAGAGGCCAGAGTCATCGGGTTTCTCTACAGACCATCAGCCTCGACAGAATGATCCTTTCCAACAGCTTCCCGACGGTGCCCAGAAGGCAGATAGGTCTGTGAGACTGACTGTCAGTCAGTCTCGGAGCCAAGTACAGACATCGCACTACTATCGGACCCATACCGCATCCCTCCCGATAACGGAAACTGGGTAGCGGATAAGGCCAAGCTAGCGGCGATCTGTACAACCGGTAGTTTTCCGGTCCAGGAAATAATTTCCACGTCGCGCGAGGGCTTCGCAATAGCGAAGATCAACGGGGTGTACTACTGCAGTTGTTATGCCCCTCCCAAGTGGACGATAGACCAGTTCTCGTCTATGCTGGAATCGTTAACAAGCGCAATAGTAGGATTGAGTCCCGTGGTCATCGGTGGAGACTTCAACGCCCGGGCGATTGAGTGGGGTAGCCGCTTGACTAACGCGAGAGGTTGGGCCTTACTCGAAGCTATGGCTAGACTGAACGTGGATGTCGCGAACGTAGGCGACAAAAAAACCTACAGTAGGAATGGTGCAGAGTCCATCATTGATGTGACCTTCTGGAGCCCGGGTCTAAACCCTAGCTCGGACTGGAGGGTCGACGATGGATACACGTATAGTGACCATCTGGCGATTCGATACAGAGTGGAACACGGAGGAAGACGGCCACAGCCGAAGGTCATCGGGGATGGCTGACTTCGCGATTCGATAAGCCGGCATTTGTGGAGCGATTGTTTATGGAGAGTAACACCGACGATCTATCCAGCGATGATCTAGTCGGAACCCTAAGCCGTGCATGTGACGCAGCTATGCCAAGGCAATCCCTACCCAGAAATGGACGCAAACCGGTGTACTGGTGGTGTCCAGAAATCGCAGAACTCCGCGCATCCTGTTTAAGAGCTAGAAAGAGGATGCAAAGGGCTCGTACCGATGAGGATAGAATTGAACGAAGCGAGGCCTACAGGGCGACTAAACTGGCACTGAACAAAGAGATTAAGGCACGTAAGCGGGCGTGCTTCGAAAATCTCTGCCAGGCAGCCAACACGACCCCATGGGGTGACGCCTACAGAGTAGTCATGGCCAAAACGAAGGGCGCGTCAGCACCCCCAGAACGCTCCCCAGAGATGCTGCAAAAGATCGTGGAAACGCTGTTTCCGTGCCACGATACAAGGCCTTGGGCCCCCGTTCCCAATAGCCAAACCGGCCATAGCGAGGTAGCCCCGGTGACGAACGACGAACTCATTGCGGTAGCGAAGTCGCTTAAGTTGAACAAGGCTCCGGGTCCGGACGGTATCCCGACATTAGCCATCAAGACGGCCATCGAGGCTAAGCCTGACATGTTCAGAATGGCTATGCAGATGTGCCTAGACAGAGGCGAATTTCCGGAGAGGTGGAAAAGGCAAAGCTTGGTTCTACTGCCCAAACCCGGGAAGCCACCTGGCGATCCGTCGGCATACAGTACAGACCTATCTGTCTGCTGGACACTGCCGGAAAACTGTTGGAACGGATTATTCTGTCGAGGCTGATGGTCTATACCGAGAAACCCGATGACTCTGGTCTCTCGGATAACCAGTTCGGCTTCCGGAAGGGTCGATCGACGGTGGACGCTATTAGGGCTGTAACCAAAACGGCCGAGATAGCGCTCCAAAAGAAGCGAACAGGAATCCGCTATTGCGCGGTCGTCACGCTGGACGTTAAGAATGCGTTCAACAGCGTCAGCTGGGCCGCAATTGAGTGCGCAATACACCACCTAGGAGTTCCGGTTAGCCTATGCCGGATACTGGAGAGCTACTTCCAGAATAGGGTGCTAATCTATGACACCGAGGAAGGCGAGAGGAGCTACAATATCACCGCAGGGGTCCATCCTGGGCCCGGTACTATGGAACGTGGCGTATGATGGCATATTGAGGCTCAAACTTCCACCGGGCGTAAAGCTGGTCGGCTTCGCCGATGATATTACCCTCGTGGTATACGGCGAGTCGATAGAGGAAGTGGAACTGACGGCAACTCATGCAATTGGCATAGTGGAGGACTGGATGAGGTCGAGACACTTGGCACTCGCGCACCACAAAACGGAGGTGGTGGTGGTAAACAACCGCAAGTCTGAACAGCAGGCAGTGGTCACCACCACAGGTGGATGCGCGATCAACTCTAAGCGCTCACTGAAGCAATTGGGGGTCATGATCGACGATAAGCTGAAATTCGGAAGCCACGTAGAATATGCCTGCATAAGGGCAAGCATGACGATAATGGCATTGTCAAAGATAATGTCAAATAGCTCGGCAATAGTCTCGAGTAAGCGTAAGCTGCTCGTGGCAGTAGCGGTCTCCATACTACGATATGGCGCCGCTGCATGGTCGAAGGCGCTAGTGGTCGAAACGTGAAACGACTTGAGAGTATCCACAGGCTGATGTGCTTAGGGTGGTGAGCGCATACCGCACGGTCTCAAAGGACGCGGTATATGTGCTAGCGGGCATGATGCCCATAGCTTTAGTGGTGGCAGAGGATGAAGAATGCTTCGAGCGACGCGGCATAAGAGGCGCGAGGCGTATCGCCAGAATCTCGTCTATGCTGAAGTGGTAGAGCGAATGGGATGAGCAACGGTAGATGGACTCACAGAGTCATACCGAGCGTGTCCAAGTGGATGAGCAGGCCCCATGGCGGGGTGAATTTTCACTTGACTCAATTTCTGTCAGGCCATGGGTGCTTTAGGTGGTATCTGCACAGATTCGGACACGCAGACTCCCCCGCATGTCCGGAGTGTGCAGACTGCGACGAGACCGCAGAGCATGTGCTCTTTGAATGTCCACGTTTTGTGGAGCAAAGGTCGAGTATGCAGGAGGTATGCGGTAGATATATCACGCCTGACAACATTGTTGAAAGGATGTGTATGGGGGCGGACAAGTGGGACTCCGTTACTTCCACGGTTTCTCGAATCGTACTTGAACTACTAATATAAATAATGACTTGTGTGTCGAAGTTAAATCCTGAATTTCTATTCAAATTGATCAGATTAAATTCTCAAATGCCTTGCGGCCCGCAGCCTTCTTGAAAAATTCAATTGTGGCCCGCGTAAACAGTAAGCCTGAGGACAACTGTATTAGAGTGTACTCATGTACGGTCCCCCCCTTCTCGAAGTCATCCCTAACGGGCGTACCGCGAAGGTAAGGAAGAGAGAGAATGGGATTTTAGTGGATCGATCCCCACATCACCCGAGGAACCACCTCTTGGGTATCTGTTGCAGATTTTCTCATTCTATAAAAAAAAGATAGGTCTGTGAGTCACCTGGCTTCCTGAATTTGGGAATTAGAACCAATCTTTGCATTTCCCACCTCTCCGGAAATTCGTCTCTGTCTTGGCACGTATGTATAGCCATTCTGAACATGTCAGAGCTAAACACAACCTGGGAAACATAACTACAGTGTATCAAACAATTGTCCGTACAGCAATTTTTTGGTCAAAATAATTTTTCATTTAAATGTTTATAACGTTTTTAAACGTCAATCAAAAACGCTGAAATTTTGAACAATTATAACCCATACCTATATTGCAGCTCAATTGGTGAAATTTTGAGCGAGATCGAATAAGTTTTCTGAAAGTTATAGAACTTTTAGTAAAACTTATAAGATTTTTGAACACATTTTTAAAACATTTTATCTCAATATGTATTTGATGAAACTTTTTATTTATTTTTTGTTTTACAGCTTATGCCTAAGGCTTTCATATGCAGCTTCGTTTAAGGTTTTATATTCATTACAAAAAATATGAAAAATCTGTATATGTTCAGAGTGTCATTTGGAAATCTATCATATTTTGATCAATAAAAGTGCCAAGTGTTTTCAACTTTTTTAAACTCTCCTAATGTAATATTTTTATACAGGACCTACTAAACTACATATGAAGAGTAGGTCCTATGATTTTTTTGTTCAGTTAATGCACTTTTATTGGTGGAAAACGTTTGGCAGATTATATGTGCAAAATATGGTAAATTTTTAAACATCGTAAACTACTTAAACACATTTTTCATATTTTTTATAGTGAATATAAAAACCCAAACATGGCTGCATATGAAAGCCTTGGGTATAAGATGTAACACAAAAAAATTGAAAAAAAAAATATATTGAGTACATATTGAGATATAATGTTTTGAAAATGAAATAAAAAATCTTATAAGTTTTACTAAAAGTTCTATAACTTTCAAAACACTTATTCGATCTCGCTCAAAATTTTACCAATCGAGCTTCAATATATAATTCATGATTGGTCAAATTTTCAGCGTTTTTTATTGACAAAAAAAAGTTATAA